>NW_016805082.1:501315-541087 GCF_001698545.2 Rhinopithecus bieti | reverse complement strand
TTTTATATATATATATATTTAGGCCAGGCATGGTGGCTCATGCCTGTAATCACAGCGCTTTGGGAGGCTGGTACAGGAGGATCATTTGAGATCAGGAGTTCAAGACCAGCCTGACCAACATGGTGAAACCCCGACTCCACTAAAATAGTAAAATTAGCTGAGCATGGTAGTGAACGCCTGTAATGTCAGCTACTCAGGAGGCTGAAGCAGAAGAATTGCTTGAACCTGGGACGCAGAGGATGCAGTGAGCGAGATTGCGCCGCTGTACTCCAGCCTGGGTGATGGTATGAGACTCCATTTAAAAAAAAAAAAAAAAAGTTAAATTTTAGAATTTAGTTTGTTATCAAATTCAGTGGTGTTCTTTTTGATTTTTAGAGATCAGACAGATTGACTCAGTCATGGAATAGCTGAAGATTAGTGGCATTTAATTTTATGGTTTAGCATGGAATTATTTTATTAAATTTTGGCATTTCCAAAAGGTTTTGATTTTATTTTATTTTATTTTTATTTTTATTTTTATTTATTTTTTTTTTGAGACAGAGTCTCTCTCTGCCCCCAGGCTGGAGTGCAGTGGCCGGATCTCAGCTCACTGCAAGCTCCGCGTCCTGGGTTCACGCCATTCTCCTGCCTCAGCCTCCCGAGTAGCTGGGACTACAGGCGCCCGCCACCTCGCCCAGCTAATTTTTTTGTATTTTTAGTAGAGACGGAGTTTCACCGTGTTAGCCAGGATGGTTTCGATCTCCTGACCTCGTGATCCGCCCGTCTCGGCCTCCCAAAGTGCTGGGATTACAGGCTTGAGCCACCGCGCCCGGCCAGGTTTTGATTTTAAACTTTAATTCTGAAATATTATACCAAGCATCCTGAAGAGATAAAACATAATGTGATGGTTGCTCATATGCTCACCCTCCTGGTTTCAGTTCTTCAATGTTCTGTCATGTTTGCTTCATCTCCATCTTTTTTTTTTTTTTTTTGAGACGGAGTCTCTGTTGCCCAGGCTGGAGTGCAGTGGCATAATCTTGGCTCACTGCAACCTCAGCCTCCTGAGTAGCTGGAATTACAGGCACATGCCACCATGCCTGGCTAATTTTTGTATTTTTAGTAGGGACGGGGTTTCACCATGCTGGCCAGGCTGGTCTCGAACTCAGTTCTTTTTGCAACATTCACATGCATCTATAAACAATGCTTTTGTGTTTTAAAATTTACATTAATGGCATCATACTGTACCTGACCTTTTACAGCTTGCTTTTACTTTGCATCCTTTTTGAGTTTATCCAAGGTGTTGTGTAGATTTAGTTAAAGGTTGTAGTATTTCTGACCGGGCACGGTGGCTCACGCCTGTAATCCTAGCACTTAGGGAGGCCAAGTCAGGTGGATCACAAGGTCAGTAGATCGAGACCATCCTGGCTAACATGGTGAAAACCTATCTCTCTACTAAAAACACAAAAAATTAGCCAGGTGTGGTGGCACGCACCTGTAGTCCCAGCTACTTGGGAGGCTGAGACAGGAGAATCGCTTGAACCTGGGAGGCAGGGGTTGTAGTGAGCTGAGATTACGCCACTGCACTCCAGCCTGGACAACAGAGCGAAAACAGATACTCCATCTCAAAAGCAAAAACAAAAACAAACAAACAAAAAACGTTGTAGTGTTTATATAGAATATAGATTAGTAGTGAAATTGCTGCTTTAAGTTTTTTTGATGTTGCAATTGTACATTTAAAAGTGAGGTTTTACAAATTAAAGTGCATTAAGTGTTGCTTAAAAATAAATTGCTTTATGAGTGTGGTTGTATAGTTCGTATAAAACTCGTTACCCAAGACTTGACAGTAACATTAACATCAATAATGCCTACCAGGTATCAGTTTCTGTTTTTATTTTAAACAACAAACTCAAATGTGGAGCAGCAGTTTCTGTTCTAAGCTTTTTTTTTTTTTTTTTTTGAGACGGAGTCTCGCTCTGCTGCCCAGGCTGGAGTGCTATGGCAGGATCTCAGCTCACTGCAAGCTCCGCCTCCCGGGTTCACGCCATTCTCCTGCCTCAGCCTCCCGAGTAGCTGGGACTACAGGCGCCTGCCACCTCGCCCGGCTAATTTTTTTGTGTTTTTTAGTAGAGACGGGGTTTCACCGTGTTAGCCAGGATGGTCTCAATCTCCTGACCTCGTGATCCACCCGTCTCGGCCTCCCAAAGTGCTGGGATTACAGGCTTGAGCCACCGCGCCTGGCCCTAAGCTTTTCTTGTTGTGTAGATTATGTCATTTAGTCCCCACAAGATAAAGAAATCGAGGGACAGAAAGGTTAAGTAACTTGGCTAAGATTACTCTCTTAGTAGATGACAGTGCTGAGATTGAACCTTGGCAGTCAGCCCTACATAGACTTTTCCTTAAGTATACACTTCTGTTGCTTTTTGTCATAAATGAACAAATATAAAAATGGCCTAGTTAATTCAGAATAATCACATTAAACCATGTGAGTTGGTGGTTGGATGTCAGAATTGAAGTGATTTCTACTTAGATTGAGTATTAGGGTTGTTCGTCCCCGTAGAGGTAGATTCTAGCTTACCATTGGTGTTTTTGCTATTTTTAAATTAAGCAGTGGTTATAAGTCTAGTTGATTGCTAAAGCCTGTATGCAGGTACAGCCTCCCCTAGAGCCTTTGGGGTTCTCAAGGGTAGCAGTGTGTCAAGCTCACTTTCGCATTCCTGCCTCAGTGTCACATTGAGCTGTTTGATCCCAAAATCCCTGTGCTAGCAGTGCTGAGAAACGCGACTGCCATTTGTAACGCTGTTTTCATGTGGGGGGGCTGTTACACTGCTACAGCTTGTTATGTCAGGAGCCCATCTTCCCATACTTACCACATCAGCAACTCCCTTCCTCTTACCGCTGGGGCAATAGAAAGACTGACTTCAGTGCTTGAGCCTGAGGCCCAAGGCAGAGGATCCTGAGAGACCCATCCATGATGGCAAGGCTGGGGCGGGTCTGTATAGACTTCCCACTAGCTGAGCCTAAGCCCTTTCTTAGACCACATTACTTTCTCATGATATTTTCAGGGTTTTCCCCTCTTAACCTCAGAGGTTACCCTGCCTGCTGCATCTTCTGCCACTGCTTCCTGCATCTCTCCCTGGGCTAAGCACTCTTCTCTCCCTCTCTTTCTCTCCCTCTACACTGTGTGGAGCACATGGCAGACGTATGTGCAGCGCAGATTACTGAGCCCCACCTTACACTGCTGAATCAGAGCCTTGGGGTGACCATCCAGTGATGTGTATATTATATGTTTCTAACCTTTTATTGTGGCAAGTTACAAACATGGCCAAACGAGACGATGGTACCGTTCACCCTCATGTACTGGTTGCCCAGCTGTGTAACCATCATCAGTTCACGAGCCAGTCTTCCTCCTTCTATAGGCCCACTCCCTCACAACCCTAATTATTTGGAAACAAATCAGATACCACTTTTTTCCCCCGTAAATAAACAGCTGTGTGTATCTTTCTCCCAACTTTTTGGGACAAGTTTTAGAAAGTGTAATAGTGAATACCTTTATACCCTTTACCTAAATTCTCCAATTTTGCCTGATGTTTTTCTCTCTCTGCATCTCATATTTTTGTGTTGCTAAACCATTTGAAAGTAAGTTAAGATACCATGACAGTTCATTTCTAAGTATTTCAGCTGGTTTGTCCTAAGAGCCAGGGACATTCTCCTATATATAATGACAATACAGTTGTCATGTTTGGGAAATTTTCCTGAGTGTCCAACTAGTGTTTTTTTTATATCTTTTTAAAAGGATCACATACTACATTTCATCTAGAATTGTTCCCTAGTCTTTCTTTAAAAACAAAAACTTTCATTACAATGATATTTTTTAAGAGTCCATGCCATTTGTTTAACATAATATCCCTGAATTTGGATTTGTCTTATTGTTTCAGCATGATTAGAGTCAAATGACATATATTTTGGCAGAAACGCTGTTTTTGTAGGTGATACAGTCTTTTGTAGGACGTCACACATACCAGTTTGCTCATTATCAGTATGTTAAATTGGTTATCTGGCTAAGGTAGTTTTCCAAGGCTTCCCACTGTAAAGGTACCTTTGCCCCTTTGTAATTAATCATTGATTATTCTTACTGGATTCATTTATTACATTGTGTTTTGTCTGAAGTAGGATTCATCTGTACTTCAGTAGAACAGCCGGTTTTAGTTTCTTCGGCATTTGATTAGAAGAGGTGTGGGCAGAACTACGGAAGTGAGAGCCATGGAGAGAGAGAGTAGCCGTGTGTGTTTGAGGTGGGCATGGAGGCGATCCTGTTATATTCCCCATCATGTGTTGCTGTAGCCCTGCAGCGGGGCTGCAGTCAGGGGGCTTTTCAGAGGTCCCTGGCATCATGGCTCTTGACAAATTGGTGAGTTCTTGTGGCTGCTTGGCTAGAACTGTACTGTCCAGTCAGCCTTTGAAGGTACGAGATGTGCACCTGCTCGTATACGTTAGACTGCTCCTGGCTGTGTAAACTATCATCACAAACTTCAGTGAGGGGCATTTTCACCTTGAAATCGTGGTCAGATCCACTTTGACAAAGGTTCTCTTTTCCAGTGGGTGAATTTGTAAGTGATGTTCTGCTAGTTCCAGAAAAGTGCCAGTTTTTCCACAAAGAGCGGATGGAGGTGTGTGAGAATCACCAGCACTGGCACACAGTAGTCAAAGAGGTAAGAGAACTAAGCGGGGGAAAGTCAGCTGTTGTTGTATCTATTAGGAGAGAAGGTAGCAGTTTTCTCCAAATCTCACCATGCTTTTCAGTTACTTTTGTTTCCCCTTTATCTCCTTAAGATTTATAATTACTTCTGTCTTACAAGTTAGAAATTTTTGGAAGAAAAGTAGGTATTTGTATAGGACAGTTAGCGTTGACAGTCCAGCTCCTGAAGTTGAGGATGTTAAGGAGGTGGCTGAGCGAGAATATTGTATGCTGCTGGTGAGGCTCCCAGGAAACCATCCTAACCCTAAGGCCTGCATGGAAATCGCCAGTTATAGAAAATGTGGGTCTGGACATATGCACAGGCAGGATTGCATGCCATCTCACTTTTCTGGTGGTAAGAAATACCCTTTCTTGTCTTCTATAATATGGTTGGCTCTGCTCTTTTGTCAGTAGTCTTCCTTTGATCAAATACTGAAGTAGTAGTACTTGCACCAGTGATGAATATAAATTAACATTGACCACCTTATCTGGCTTTGGTCATTATTAGAAGAAAACGTCTCTTTTCCTTACTTTTTTCCACATTTGGGATTTCAGTATTTTTGGACCAGATCATGTTTCCCATTGTAAATTAACATGTATAAATCTTACAATAATATTACAATTTTTTGACAGAAAATTTATGTGTTCATAAGAGAAAGCATTGCGAAGTGATTTGATAAGGGTTTATTTTGGATGAGGGTAGAGATCAGAGTGTATTTGACTACATGTACTCTGGAGTATGTTCTGATATGGTCTGTGGGTTTATTTTAGGCGTGCCTGACTCAGGGAATGACCTTGTATAGCTACGGCATGCTGCTCCCATGTGGGGTAGACCAGTTCCATGGCACTGAATATGTGTGCTGCCCTCAGACAAAGATTATTGGGTCTGTGTCAAAAGAAGAAGAGGAGGAAGAAGAGGAGGAAGAGGAAGAAGAAGAAGAAGATGAAGAGGAAGACTATGATATTTATAAAAGGTAACTTCTACTTTGAGCTGTGAAGTCATTTTGCCTTTTCGTTAGCCCTTCGGTAGATGGCTGCTGGCTGCTAATCCCTCACTTCTGGATAAGCTGGGCATTCCTTTGTGTTCTGCTAGAGTTGATTAAGCTTAACATTTCATTCTAGCCGTCGCCAATCACAGGAGTACCTGTGACTTTTGTGTTTACGTCATTCTGGGCCGTGTTATTTTCTGCAGGTTACTATGATATTTGTTTTTTCTTTTTTTTTTTTTTTTTTTTTTTTGAGACGGAGTCTTGCTCTGTCGCCCAGGCTGGAGTGCGGTGGCCAGATCTCAGCTCACCGCAAGCTCCGCCTCCCGGGTTTACGCCATTCTCCTGCCTCAGCCTCCCGAGTAGCTGGGACTACAGGCGCCCGCCACCTCGCCCGGCTAGTTTTTTATATTTTTTAGTAGAGACGGGGTTTCACCGTATTAGCCAGGATGGTCTCGATCTCCTGACCTCGTGATCCGCCCGTCTCGGCCTCCCAAAGTGCAGGGATTACAGGCTTGAGCCACCGCGCCTGGCCTACTATGATATTTTTTAGGAGTCCATGCCATTTGTTTAACATAATATCCCTGAATTTGGATTTGTCTTACTGTTTTATCATGATTAGATTCAAATGCTTCCCGTTTGCTGATGTAGCTGGGCTCAGGGGCTTAGTGGCACAGTGAAATGTGCGTTGAGCTTATTTCCTGCGTCTGTTTTTGTGTTTCAGAATAGAGACGGGACCCATTGTTGTGCTTTGCACATAGGAGTTATTAACCTTCCTTTTTTCTATTTTGGCCTTCAGTGAATTTCCTACTGAAGCAGATCTGGAAGATTTCACAGAAGCAGCTGTGGATGAGGATGATGAGGATGAGGAAGAAGGGGAGGAAGTGGTGGAAGACCGAGATTACTACTACGACACCTTTAAAGGAGATGACTACAATGAGGAGAACCCCACTGAACCCAACAGCGATGGCACCATGTCAGACAAGGAAATTACTCACGATGTCAAAGGTAACCCCATGTAGAGCCATGGCTTTGAAATCCACATGGTAATTATTCACTTAGACTTTTGCATTGCGTCTGTTGCAGGTAAGTCAGTCATAGAAGGAAAGGTGTGGTATCTCTGCACTGAAGGTGAGTTCAGCTCTTCAGTGCAGTGATGGTGCCGTCTTAACAAAGTGGGCAGGCAGGCATATCCAGGGAGAGGTGTAGGATTGAATTAGAGAACAAGGACTAGAGAGTAAGAAAGCATAGTCCTCCCTTCAGCAGGATTCTTCCACGTTCAGCCTAAAATATTCCCTCCCTAAGGGGAGCTCCCCTCTTAGATACCACTCAAGTCCTGGCCTCCTAGAATAGAACTGGCTTTCTTGGTTTTTCTTTTCCTGCGTTTGTTCTAATCTGTAGGCTGCCCTATTTGTCCAGATGTTTTAGTTGGGAGGGTGAAATTTATTGACCTGTTGGTAACAGATTAGGGCCTGCAGTTTTTTTCATCTTGCCAATTAAAACAAGAAAAGGTTGCAGTAGTTCCAGAGCCAGTAACATGCAGCCGCCTGCTGATTGTATATTTGAAAGCAATTAAGATCTGAAGAATTATTTAGGCCCCAAGTTGGGGGAAATTACTTAACCAGTTGAGAAGTTTATGATTTGCCTCAGAGAACATAAAAATGGGAAACAAGGCCAGGCGCGGTGGCTCAAGCCTGTAATCCCAGCACTTTGGGAGGCTGAGACGGGTGGATCACAAGGTCAGGAGATCGAAACCATCCTGGGTAACACAGTGAAACCCCGTCTGTACTAAAAAATACAAAAAACTAACCGGGTGAGGTGGCAGGTGCCTGTAGTCCCAGCTACTCGGGAGGCTGAGGCAGGAGAATGGCATGAACCCGGGAGGCGGAGCTTGCAGTGAGCTGAGATCCGGCCACTGCACTCCAGCCTGGGCGACAGAGTGAGACTCCGTCTCAAAAAAAAAAAAAAAAAAAAAAAAGGGAAACAGTTGTCTGTTCTAGGTGCTTTTGTCTTTACTCCAGTATCACCACTTAAAACAGCCTTTCCACTCACATTGTCTCCTGAATAGACAGACTAGGCAGATAACTCCACTGAACAGATCAGAAATGCGAGGCTCTCACAGCTGTGAGACAAAGGGATTGCTCTACGTCCATCTAAACTTAGATCTAGACTCCAGAGGGTGCCAAAAAAATATTTATCCCAGTTCCTAAATGTCTCTACTCCATGGGGAAGCAACTTGTCCTCAGCACGGCTGGCCTGAGCTGGAGCATTCTGCCAGCCAGGGCCTCTGGGCTCTGTCCTGTCTCAGGCCTCCCCCAGCCCATCCCCGGCTTGCTGGCCTGTAGCATTTTGAAACGTTTGACGTCACTGCCTCTGTCCCGCTGACACTCTGACCGTTTTCACACAGCTGTCTGCTCCCAGGAGGCGATGACGGGGCCCTGCCGGGCCGTGATGCCCCGTTGGTACTTCGACCTCTCCAAGGGAAAGTGCGTGCGCTTTATATATGGCGGCTGCGGCGGCAACAGGAACAATTTTGAGTCTGAGGATTATTGTATGGCTGTGTGTAAAGCGATGAGTAAGTCCCGCCTTGCGCTGGTCCTGTGCGGCAGCACCGTCCTGTCCGGCGTCCGTCTCCCCGCCGTCCTCGTGGCCGCATCTGTGTGGTGTCCCTGCCCACTCGGGTGTTTGCTGTCGGTCGTCTTCCCCTCATCTTTGTGCTTTCTAGGTCTAGGCTTTGCTCTCCTGCCAGCAGTGGTCAGCTCAGTTCTCATGTCCTGTGCTCACCGTGTGTCTGGTGGTGCTTGGTGGTGGTGGTGCACACCCGCCTTGGTATAGCGGGCGGCACGGCCAGGGGCTTGTCCTTTCTCATCCGGCTTTGGAGTCTGCAGGCCCCGGGCTACTGTAGTGTTGGTGGGGAAGGCAGCTGTGCCTTGGGCTGGCTCTAGCTTAGAGGCACTGAACGTTCCTGTCTTTGAACTGCCCTGTCTCTGACCCCTGTGATGCATGCCAGCTCACGGGATGCCTGCTCTTGAAAGGAGTGACAATGAAGTACTTTGGGCAGTCTAGAATATTGAAATATCTTGCATAATGCACTCTAGAAGAGAGCTAGCAGCCAAGTGGTAGTGACTCACTGTGTTTCTTCACTATTGTGCAACCGGGTCACACAGCTTTAGGAAGTGAGAGGATTTCAGTTGGTGTGTGCTTTGGTGTGACAGGAAGGTCAGTGGTTCAGTTCAGTTGGGTTTATGCTGGACGTTGGTAGGAAGAGTTTCTACCAAGAGTTTCCCTTTTCTCCGCAGCTACTCCTTTTTCTCGTTAAGACTTTCAGTCTCGCACCTTGCAGCACTAACCTACACATTATGAAAATCCTCAGGCCAGACAGTTTTTCTTGGTTCCTACTCTGGAATTTGTTGGAATCATAATTTGCTATGAAGGATTTGGCTATACCTCTGATGGATTTTCATTCAAATCTCTTCATGTTCCCTCTTCCTTCCTTCTACCAAAAGATCTTTCAAATCTTAATGTAATATGGCAATGCTTTGAGTGCTTCCCTTCCAACTCCAGGAAAGCTGATTTATTCTGTAACAGTTGAAAGGTGAAATAAAAAGAGTCCTTAGGGAACCCTGGTGAATAAACTTTGCGTTTTCAGGAAAGATTTAGAAATAGAAATTATTGTGAGACTTACTACTTTGTAAAACTTGGGTTGAAGCCTGAGGAATCCCAGTGAGTGTGGAGGTGGATCTCTACCTGAAGGGTCAGCTGGGAAGTGCTGTGAGGCATGATGGAGGGGCAGGTCTGTAAAACCCCTGTTTGCTGTGGCTTGGATAAGATTTGCCTCGGAGAAGCAGTGTTCATGCTCTTGTGGGGCCTCTGCCTGGGGGCTGTGCAGGTTGAGAAGCATCAGGTTTCCTTCCAGTGGGAACGTTTTTGTTCCTTTTTGAAGGGGCTGAGGCTGGCTGGCGGATGTGCCGGCTTTGTGAGTGGGTGATTCCAAGGGGACCCAGGGTGTCTTCAGAAAAAAGCCTTTCAGCCCACTGTCCTCTCCACTCTGGTCCCAGGGAGGGTGGAAGCAGCCTGTGTTTGCTGTTATCTTTATCCAGTCCAGCTATATGAGCCAAAAGCTCCGTCTCCAGCGCTCAGACCTTTACAGCATAGACACATGTCGCTGATCTGCACGATGGACTGCAGTGCTTGAAGTTCTCCTTCACTGAGCTTCCGAGTGTCTTGGGGAATGGCGTTTACTAAGTTATAGATTCTAATGTAGTTAATCTGAAAGTGGGATATTGACATCCTTTTAAAACTTACATAGGGCTCATATTCTTCATGACTTTAGTTGTCATTTTTAGTTCTATTAAACAAAGGGGCAAATAAAAGATGCTTCCGACAGAAAAAGTTGAACTGGCTAATTTGTAACTATATTCATCAATTATACAGTTGTTTTAATGTATTAAAATGATGCAATTCTAGAAATTAGGTGAATTTGCTTCTGAATTAAAACTCAGTTGAATCTTGCCATTCACTCTCCACTTAGCTCTGAAATTGTGTCATAATCTACCAAGCAAGTCCACACCAGCTTGGGAAATCTTATATGAATTAGGCTAGTAAGGATTACCTTAGGTATGTCTTGGGAGGCTGACTGAGTAAACTTGCCATCTTAGTCCTTTCCCTTATCAGGCTAAATTCCATTGTGCAGACACTCACTTGCTTGGGCCCTATAAGAGATTATGCCCATCCAGCAGTCGGGGGGTGCTCCAATAGACCTGTGTTCTGGGGAACGCTTGGGAAGCCCTGTTGGTCAGTGTCATGGATCAAAAAGCCCTATCTTCATATCGGTGAAAGGTGTCCTTGTCAAATAGAGCAACTTAGTTTTATCTTTGTTGGTTCTGTCACTTTGGTGGCGCTGAGAGTCCTTCAGTGATACTGAAAACTCAAAATTACAGCTGGAGTGATTGGGACCTTCTCTACCCAGCATATATGCAAAGAACATTCAGTTGAGCCTGTTTTCCATTTTAAATTAAGACTCAAAGATAGCCAGAAGAGCGGAGGTACCTGAGGAATAAATTTCTTCAAAAATAGGGAATTGCATAAAAGTGCCTCCACAGGGTCTGATTTCTGCACTTGTCTCTGTTCAGATGCTCAGTTATGAGCAATAAAGTAGCTATTGTTTAGGTTTCCAGGGTTCGAGCACTGAAGGGAAGGTATAGAAGAAACCACCTCTTTTTCAGCCCTGAGGTCTTAAGTAGATGCCTCATTGGTGCTGTAGCTGCCAATAAATTGCTGTATTAGCATGGTCTGACATGGTTGATGGATATTGTGTAAGGAAGATTGCCCACTGTAATCTAACCAAGTGAAGTCTTGGCAGATAGCAGCACCCTGCGCTTAGAGAATGCCACAGAACAAATTGAGTCCATTCTGCAGGTCCTGAGCTGAGTTTTCTTCCTAGAGCACAGTGCACCTGATCCCAAAGAGAACTCCCTCTGTAATTTTGTTTCAGTTCCTCCAACTCCTCTGCCAACCAATGATGTTGATGTGTATTTCGAGACCTCTGCAGATGATAATGAGCATGCTCGCTTCCAGAAGGCTAAGGAGCAGCTGGAGATTCGGCACCGCAACCGAATGGACAGGGTAAACCTCGACAATTCCTTCGTCTTCATGGCACTTGGCTCTGGGTAGCATGGTTCTCATAGATGAAGAAAAGTAATAGCTTCTCCTAGATTGTCGTGCTGATGTGTAAGGACTGGTGAGGCAGGAGAGAGTTACCAGTGGAGCTGCCTTCTGGGTGGACTTCTTCCCCACCTGCATCTGGATAATAATATAATTACCCTCTGAGCACTTAGCATGTCCCAGACACTCTGCTGAGTACTTCCTATACCGTTATCTGCCTTTTTTTTCTTTTTTTTTTGGCAATTAACTTGCTTTAAAATTTCTTTTATTTTAAAGAAGGAAACTTTGTATCACTGTTATCAATAAAAAGCTAGTACCATTTGCCATGAGAAGAAAGTGACCAACCATACAAATATATTCGATGAAAACAAACATGTCCAAATACATGCTAGCCAGATACTGCTGTCTGTGGAAGGTTCTGAGTCTCAGGTGTTTCTTTTCCTTTAAAAGGGTTATAAGAGAGCAGCAGGAGCACCAAAGTGCATCTTTTCTTTTGGATTTACTCAGGATTGAAAGAGAATTGAAAAGGGAATGTCTTGCTAGGCCTAAGCTCCACCCCAATCCCACACAGTCCCATGCTGGGCTTACCGTTTGAAAAATGCTCATTGTTTTATCCACATCAGCTCTGAAAAGTAGGTATTAACCTCAATTTTTTTGGTGAGGAGACTAAGGCACAGAGACTTTTAAATAACTTACCCAAGGTTATGTAACAAAGAGGTCATGGAATTGAGGCTCCATCTGAGGATAGTTGAGGCCTAGAACCTTCTGTGGCAGTAACAATGCTAAGCTCATGAGGGATCATGTGATTGGTTTCCTTTTGTAGTTTCCTATTAGATTTAGCATCTGACGGTATTTTTAGAAAATGGAGGAGTTGTTTCAGGGCACTAATCACTGCTGACAGTGTTTTCGACCTTTGTTCTAGGTAAAGAAGGAATGGGAAGAGGCAGAGCTTCAAGCAAAGAACCTCCCCAAAGCAGAGAGGCAGACTCTGATCCAGGTAAGATGCTTTCTCCAGGGACATAGCCTTCAGCCTCACCACTGGAAAATACGGTCAGAGCCCCATTCCCAACGAAGTTAGAATTGGACACCGCCTCCTTTTAGGTGAGGGCTTACAAGGAAGTTGCAGCTGGCCTATTTTCTTTTTCACCTCACGTATTGCTCACCTATGGTAGAAGAAAACCAAACCCCCACCAGAGCGCACCTAATTCATGCCAGAAGGTAACCTTAGCTCAGCTGCCTCTTGTTAATTCTGCTTTCCTGGCAAAAGTCCTCTGCCATTTTCAATCTTAGACTGTGACTTGTTTTTCAGCAGTACTGAATTTTTTTAAGACTAATTGAAAGTCAAAGGATAGAAAATAAAGATCTCTGATACAATTCATCTCTAACTTTGTCGACTATAACTAAAATCATAGCAGCAAACTGCACTCCCCTTCAGTGGAAGAGTGTTGGCTAAGAATAGGGATAGCGATTTCCAGGACTGATTTGGTTTTTACAAAACTGATTGTGTAAATTTTAAATCATTTTATGTTTAGCTGAAATGTCTTTCCTCCAAATGTTAACACTTTAATAAAGTGTTAAAAGTAATTTTAACAACTTTTTTTATTGATCATTTAGAATATCTAACAATTTTAATTCCTACAGAAGCCAATGCATTTTGTTCAGGGAAATTTAGTTCAGCAGGCTTAAACTGACCTGTAAACCTGGCCGGATACCTCACAGAAAACGTGCCCTTCATGATTTTATTGACAGTAATGGCAAAAACCACAATTATTTTTGCACCAACCTAATGACAGGAATGCTTCAACAGAACTTACGACATATCTCCCATTGGTCAGTGGTCTCAGGGTTTGGAAGTTGGTGCCTTGCTGCAATGTGGGAAGGACAGTGTTCCTTTTTTTATAGTGCATATTGAGGCCTTGGGCTTGCAGGCAGTAGCACTTTCAGTTATACGTATATTAAGGAAGCCCTCTGACACTGAGATTTAACTTGCTCTCTTTAAAGAAGGAAGTAATTCTCCTGATAGAAGTAGAAGGAAGGTAGAATGAAGTAGACTGGATCCTACCCTTGCTCCACTCTCCGAACCTGTTACTGTCTTGCATGGGCACTGACAGGAGAAGCACTGTGGTCTAAGGTTGCTTGCTTATGCTTCCTCCGGGTGCCACAAATCATATGTGGTTCCTGCTCTCTCGGTTTAGCACTTCCAAGCCATGGTTAAAGCTTTAGAGAAGGAAGCAGCCAGTGAAAAGCAGCAGCTGGTGGAGACTCACCTGGCCCGAGTGGAGGCTATGCTGAACGACCGCCGTCGGATGGCCCTGGAGAACTACCTGGCTGCCTTGCAGTCTGACCCACCACGGGTGAGTCGCAGACAGAGCCAAATCATTGATGAGTCCTGCGCCTAGTGCTGCCTGTCCTGAGGTGGTGTATGTAGGGGACCAGTGTATGACACTCAGGTCAGTAAAAGTGACATTTGTATGACAAGTTCTGGCAAAGCTGAAGCTAAGAAAAGACGATTAGGGAGGAAAAGGTATTACATTCCAGTATCTGTGTATATATGCTAAGCATGACATCGCTTTTTTTTTTTTTTTTTGGTGAGGCGGAGTCTCGCTCTGTCGCCCAGGCTGGAGTGCAGTGACCGGATCTCAGCTCACTGCAAGCTCCGCCTCCCGGGCCCACGCCATTCTCCTGCCTCAGCCTCCGGAGTAGCTGGGACCACAGGCGCCCGCCACCGCGCCCGGCTAATTTTTTTTTTTTTGTATTTTAGTAGAGACGGGGTTTCACCATGTTAGCCAGGATGGTCTCGATCTCCTGACCTTGTGATCCGCCTGCCTCAGCCTCCCAAAGTGCTGGGATTACAGGCGTGAGCCACCGCACCCGGCTAGCATGACATCGCTTTATGCCTGTGTATACCACCTGTGATGTGAAGTGTTTTACACTAGAAAAGTATAACCTTGGGAAATTGATTGGTAATTATCCAGTTATTGAACTTCCTTTCAAAGAATGGAAACATGCTTTTCATGAAGACTTTTGAAGAAGTTACATTGTAAATAGATTATGAAGAAAGGGATAAAGTAATTTCTTCTGAAACTCTTGTGTGAGTGGTCTCAAATGATTTTGTCCCTTAACACTAACCTGCCTTGCTTTGGGGGATGGAAAGAATTAGGAAGATATTTGCATCCTTAAGTAAGCCAGTTCAAGTCTTCTCTCTTTGGGAGACACAGGAGACTACCTAGCTTGTAATTCAGACGTCAGAGGCTGAGCCAGGAAAAAGGACAGATCTGAAGAGAATAGTGGGCTGGAGATTCTGGAAAATACTATATATTAAGGAGCCGATATAACTTTAGAACTTAGTTTTGCTATTTTACCTAGACAGTTTTTTAGTTACTTGGTAAGCTAAAAAAGCTTTCAGAGTTACAGCTTTCATTCTTGTGCCTAGCTGAGCTTTACGTTCTTTTTTTTTTTTTTTTTGAGACGGAGTCTCGCTCTGTCTCCCGGGCTGGAGTGCAGTGGCCAGATCTCAGCTCATTGCAAGCTCCGCCTCCCAGGTTTACGCCATTCTCCTGCCTCAGCCTCCCGAGTAGCTGGGACTACAGGCGCCCGCCACCTCGCCCGGCTAAGCTTTACATTCTTAAGTGAACAACTTTTTAAGCTTTTGTTTTCCTGCCTATTTTCAATTCTCTAGTCCCTGGATATTAAAACAACTGTTCTCTCTTGCAGCCTCATCGCATTCTCCAGGCCTTACGGCGTTATGTCCGTGCTGAAAACAAAGATCGCCTGCATACCATCCGTCATTACCAGCATGTGTTGGCTGTTGACCCAGAAAAGGCGGCCCAGATGAAATCCCAGGTACAGTAGATGTAGTAGAAATTGTTGCCGTGAGGGCATTTCCAGTGGGGAACATGATGCCTTGACTAATGGTTGAACAGCACTACTGGTTGAACAGGACTGCTAGTTGCACTTGTTATTAGTCCTTAGAAAATGATTTTTGATTTCCGAAGACATTGGGTACATGAGCTGGTTTTTGCAAGGGTACTATTTTTAAAACATCTTTTTTTATACTTTTTTGTATTAACTACTTTGTACTTAAACAATTTCCGATTTTTTTATATTATTTATTTCTGATTTAAGTATTGCCAGAACCAATATTCAAGATTCTTTTCTAGGTATATTTATCAAGCAGATCTTAAAAATTGGTCTCTTTTGTGCAGTATAGTTTTTGTTTAGACAGACACTTTTACATTCCTAGGTTTTGTCCAGCTTTACTTTCATCTACAGAGGTTTGTTTCTGGTTCCTATTTCTAATATTGGTGGTGTTCATATATTAACTTGAGTTTTACTTTCTTGTATTCATAAAAATGAACTTGCCTACAAGACTGCTAGCTTCCGTGTAAACAGGAAGTCTCGTAGCCCATCCTGTTAGTTTTCCTAGAGGGCCTTATAGTAACAACGCTGATCTTATTTCATTTCCTCTCATATTGTAACTACAGTGCTGTGCCGATTGTGAGTGCCAGGGTACGTGGGCTCACTTACTGCACGGGTGCTGCCTGTCAGTCCAGAAACCCTCCTTCCCCACAGTTGGTGTGTGTGTGAAGATGAAAAGGAAACGTGCCTAAAGGCCTTTGGGGTATTGGAGCTGAGCTGCTCCATTTGTGGAGCTGGGGTCTGTCTGAGTGCCAGACTCCACACTGGCATTCAGTGCTGCCGGGCTGACTCCCTTGAGTGCCCTTGAGCAGCTCACATGCTAGTGTAGAGATAGTGAAGAGCAGGTGTTTTGTGGGTTTTTTTGTTTGTTTTTTGAGACGGAGTCCCACTCTATCACTCAGGCTGGACTGCAATGGCGCCATCTCAGCTCACTGCAACCTCCACCTCCCGGGTTCAAACAGTTCACTTGCTTTTGGGGTCTACTTGATTTTTGAAAAGATTTAATCACTTTCCAAACTTCCTGTTTTAAAATTAAATTATTGTGTTGTATTTTAGCCAGTTTTGTGTGAGAGTAGAAGGGAAGGAGAGATTTTGATCAGTATAGTAAATAGAGAATTCCTGCAAGTGAGATCAAGCTTCCACACCAAGTAATGTGAGAAGTAGAACCTTCCCGTCTTAGAACACCTTTGGGGAGAAAACCCAGCTCTCCTGTCTGTTACTTACTGTCTGCTCTTAGCTGTAATTCTGGCAAAGCTTACCTTCTGCCTTGTTCCCTATTCTGTTATCTAAACATTAGAAAAATTTGCAGATGTTCAGCCTGTTGTAACTTGTGCCATATCTGCTTGTCTGGATATGAGTTTACCCCTATACTATAGCCAGTGGTTTGCTGTAGAGACACTAATTTCCAGTCTCCCACCCTGTGGTTCTTGTCCTCTGTGAGCGTATGAACTGTCCTCTCTCACACAGCTATCTGTTCCTCTGGGGAGGTGTAGCAGGACAACGCTTGCTGAACCTGTGGGTGTTGCATTTTGGCTCCATTTGCATTTTTTCTTCAAGGCACTCTTGTGCTTTCCTTGATTGACACAATGGCAAATATAAAATTAAATTGCTTTCATCCTTGCTTTGAAAGGTCAGAGAGATGTCAGTCTACAATAAAAGCATCTTTCCATTTAGCTTTTTTTCTCATGTTGACCCTTGATGTTAATGGCTTCAATTCAACCATGTAATTAATCCATTGGTTTCCAGCGCCCTCTTTAGGAAAAGGTTGGTAATTGCAGGTCTAACCAGGCAGGGATGACTTTGCTTTTTAAGCTTATGGGAGCTACAGCAACACACCTCGCCATGTCATTGGGGTGGATGCTAGCCCAAGTCACCTTTCACTTCCATCCCGAAAAGCTGTAAAAATAGTGACCACTTCTAATGGCTTTTTTTTTTTTTTTTTTTTTAATGAATAACCTTAGAACTTTTGCATTCAGAAAAGGCAGTGAGCTGTGGTAGATGAGTCTTCCTGTATCACCCCCTTAAAATCAGGTTTATTTATACCTCAGCATGAGTTTTTCAAAAAATAACAATTTAGTTAAATAGGAATAAACTAATTCTTTATTTACCACAATAATCATTTAAGCACTTGCTTCACTAAGCAAAATCCATAATAGTTCCCTGTGTTGCCAAGTCTACTTTTCAGCCAGTAATTTCAGTCTTTTTTAATCCCATTTAATCTGACCAGTGGTAGAAATCGACTGACTCTCTTCTTTCACTCAGCAAAACCTTACGGAACGTTCAGCATTGTACAAATTGGGGTTCTTTTTTTTGTTGTTAAACTCAATAAGATTAGTATTAAGTGCCTCGAATGAAAATCCAGTAGCTAGTGGCCATTTTTTAGTAAATTGTCTCTTAACTTGGAGCACTCTCTTTAGATAAATTCTCACATCAGCTGGGGGAATTATACAGTTTGAACACTTTTTTTTTTTTTTTGAGACAGGATCTTGCTCTGTTGCCTAGGTTGGAGTGCAGTAGCACAGTCATAGCTCACTGTAGCCTAAACCTCCTGGGCTCCAGTGATCCTCCAGCCTTAGCCTCCCAAGTAGCTGTGACTACAGGCACACAGTACTATGCCTGGCTAATTTTTGCATTTTTGGTAGAGGCAGGGTTTCATCATGTTGGCCAGGCTGGTCTCAAACTCCTTGGCTCAAGTGATCCTCCTGTGTCACCCTCCCAAAGTGCTAGAATGACAGGTGTGAGCCACCACGCCCAGGCTGAACACGTTCTTATACTTTAGCAGTCAGTAAATATGGCGTGAGGGGTAATACATTTCCCCTGACCAGTTGCTTTGCTAGACTCTGTAGAGAATATACTTTGTAAAGTGGTTTTTCCAGAAGTTGTGTCGATGTTCCAGCTGCAGGTTCCCTCCTGGCCTAGTTGTTTTCAGTCACAACACCTCTGCACCCTAACTCTGCTTCCAGGTGATGACACATCTCCACGTGATTGAAGAAAGAAGGAACCAAAGCCTCTCTCTGCTCTACAAAGTACCTTATGTAGCCCAAGAAATTCAAGAGGAAATTGGTGGGTACCAGCTGTTTGTGTCAAGGTCATGTGGGACTTGTTGCAGAGGCTCAGGAGTGAAAGCTAGGCAAGAGTAGAGAGACACGAGCAAGCAAGGCGTGTGAAGTGGGGCATTAGCACACCCTGGCTTCAGAAGCCTGGAATCCACTGGAGCTTCCATGGCAAGGTGAAGGAGGAACCAAGGACAGATGCACTGGCTGTGAGCCATGGAGCCTTGGGTTTCACTGACCTTCACTCCGTTAGCGGAAGAATATCTGGGGTATGAAATTGCAAGAGACTAGGAGATTTCCTGTTACCATTTTCCTCCTTAATTCTGATTATTCCAGGCACCTGATTTTATATAATTCTCACCTCCTCTTCCTCTCCCAGTCTTTATCTTCTTCATTTATTCAACAGGTTTTATTATGTCTGCTGTGTGTCGCAGAATAAAATGGTCCACAAGCAGATAGTACCTGCTGGAGTTCATGTGACGATAGGAGAAAAACAGTAAAACAAAATAAATGTCAGGTGGTGATAAGTGCTGTGCAGAGTTAAAACTCGGGCAGAGTGGTAGAGAGCGGCTGCTGGGGGCAGCTGGCTCTGGGGATGGTGGCCTGAGATCCGAATGGTAAGATCACAGTGGGAGAGCACGTTGGTAGCAGAGTGAGCGGCAGCTACAAAGGCCCCAGGTGGAAGTCAGGCATCACATTTAAGTAGATCAGTGTGGCTACAACATGGCAAAGGGGATGCGGCCAAAGGATGCAGGGACCAGATCAGGAAGAAATGTCAGCAAAATCAAGGAGTTTGGTTTTTATTTTAGGATAATGGGAAGCCGTTAGAGGATTTTCAGCTAGGGAAGGACTAGATCTGGATTATGAATTTTTAAAAGCTCACTTGGCTGCTTTGTGTAGAGTCGATTAAAATTAGAAACCAGCCAGGAAGCGATTATAGAAATCCAGGAGAGTGCTGTTGGGAGTGTGCACTGAAGGGGTGATGGGGTAGGAGAAGGAGTGCCCCAGGGACAGCTGGGGACGGTCTCTAGGATGTGTTCTGAGGGGAGTGTGTGGGGCTGCGCCCAGGGCTGCGTGTGCGGTTGGGGGAGCGGCATCAAGAATTGCACTTAGGGTTCCACTGTGGGCAGCTCGGGGATGGTGGCACCATGGCCAACTGAGCTGGAGAAGGAAATCCGGAGCTCTCTTGATACATGTTAAGATAGAAATTTCTGTTGGATGTTATGTGGAGATCTAAGTAGGATTTAGGTGCGGCAGAGGTCAGACGGTAGGTCCAGAATTCAGGCCTGGGAGTCATGGTATGTGGTCAGTATTGAAAACTGGCGTCGGGGAGAAGTAGGTCAGAGGGTGTGAAGCGGTAGTTGTAGTTACGTGGGGTGGATACGTCTAGAGATGGGATGGACAGCGTGAGGACTGTAGTTAGTAATACTGTACTATGTACTAAAAATTTGTCGAGAGTAGATTTGGGGTATTCTTATTTTTTAAAAAAGTAACTCTGAAAGGTGATGTGTGTGTTTGCTTGACTACAGAAATCATTTCACGGTGTATATGTATATCAAATCATTGTATACCTTAAATATGTACAGTTTTTAAAATCCCCAAAATCTGTGGTGTTGTGGATACCACTTAACTGGAGTGTGGAGGTGGAGGCAGGGGTGCATGGGACGACGCCCTAGGGTCCCTGGTGCTGGGGCTCTGTGGTGCCACAGAATCAGGGAAGGTGTTTCAGGCAGGAGCTGGGAGCCACAGTGGGTCTTGGAGCTCTAGAGCATCCTGCGCCTGGACACCAGGCCCTTCTGAAGCCTGCTCTCTGTCCCCTGCCCTGTCTTCATCAGATGAGCTCCTTCAGGAGCAGCGTGCAGACGTGGACCAGTTCACTGCCTCCATCTCAGAGACCCCTGTGGACGTCCGGGTGAGCTCTGAGGAGAGTGAGGAGATCCCGCCGTTCCACCCCTTCCACCCCTTCCCAGCCTTACCTGAGAATGAAGGTGTGTATGGGCGACGGTGCCACTTCTGGGCAGCAGGGGGAGGACAAAATGAGAGAATTGAAGTCAATGTTTTGAAAACCAAGTTGAGTTGGGAGATGGTGTTCCTGTGAGAGTCAGGGGAAGGGAGACCGGATTCATTGAACACCTACTGTGTGCAAGGAGCCTGCTAGATGCTTTCAAATCATTGGTGTCAATGTCACCATGAAGTTAAGACTAATTCTCCTGTTTCAAGATGGGTGGCTTCAAACCCCCACTTCTTCCAACTTGTGCACTTCTTACATGTGGGAGGCACTTGGCAGTTGAAACAGCACCTTCCTGTTAGGCTGTTACCTTTGCCCAGCTGTCTTGGGAGGTAGGTGCTGGAGAGGCTGAGGAGGTGACAGGGCTGGTGCAGGGTCATATCTCTGACATGAGGTGGGGTAAGAAGCTGTTCCTCTGGCTCCTAGGCAGACGTTCTTCCCTCTTCCCTTGCTGGTTCTCAGTGTCTAAGAGGATCTCTAAAAGCTGTGAGCCTGCTCCAGAAATAAACAAGTTGCTGAGCCCAGTGCCCTGAGAGTAGTCCCCCTCGTCAGTTCTGTTTGTTGCTGTTGCTGCTGATAGGGTAATGTTAAGAATGGCCCACAGCTATGCCATAGTCCTTGTTACATGCCTGCGTTAGCTAAGCATCTCAGCGGCTGCTCTCCATCCTCACAGTAACCCTCGCAGGTGGATAGTCGAGTGTCCCCAAGTGGGGATTCTGAGGTGTAAAGAGGTTAAGTAACTTGCCCAAGGTCATGGAGCTTGTAAGTGGAGAGTCAGGAGTTGAACCCAAGCCAATCTGGTCCTGCAGTCACAGACCTGACGGGATATAGCACTGGAACAGAGGCCTCAGGAAGGCATCAGATTGGGAGTAGGGGGATGGAGGTACATCCATGTTAGCCTTCAGACCTTAACGGAAATGCCTTCTAAACTAATTATCCCAGAGCAGTTGCCTCTTCAGAAATAAAACAGGATCTGAGGAAGTGGCAGATAGATGAAGAGGCACCGTGCCATTCCCAAATCTCCGTGGGTTTGTTGCGTGGCCATGCTTAGAAAACTTCTTTTGTGCTTATTGGGGGTCAGGGCAGCTTGTATATACCTGAACTAGGACCTTATCTCCCTGTCAGCAAACCATAACCAACACTGACTTCAATTTTCGCTTTTTTCTAAGAAAAATATTTATGTGGGCTAAGCTAAATAGTGCAGGCATCTCCCAAAGTTTCCCTAAAAAGGCCCAAGACAGACCTGCTTTTTTTCTCTCTTATCAAGGATACCCTCCAGTGATTTGCTGTGGCTTCTACTACTGGTTTGTTTGTGGGATAGTTCAGGCATGGTGTTTTAAGGAGAAGTACTTTTGTTCACTTTATAGAGAAATTCTAAGATAGAAATTTTAAAAGAAGCCATTTTCTTTCTTAATCTCCTTTTGTGCTATTTTATTTTGTTTTTTATTGTTTTCCTTTCTGCTAGACACTCAGCCGGAGTTGTACCACCCAATGAAAAAAGGTTGGTTTGTCCAAGATGTTCCCTTTAAGACTTTCATTCCTCTCCACTCCCCAGTGTGTCCAAAGCTTCATGTTCTGTTTCATGCCATCACCTGGCTTTCCCCACCTCATTTCTTCCGGCGCGGCTGTGGGTGGAGTCAGAGCAGCCCCACCTCCATGTTGCTAACAAGCTGACCTGACTCCAGCACTCCGAGGCCAGTCTCTGTGGCATTGGTTACCGCGTGGTCATGCTAAGCTTTCCCTCTGGGATGTCAGAGAATGCACAGCAGCCAAAATAGATTTCATGACTCTTTTAATCTGGGTAGATTTTTAGAAGTATTTCCAACTTAGGTTGGTTGTGAACTGCTGTATCTGTGTACATATGCCTTATTTACAGTAAGGTGGAGAGTCTCTCTTTTCCCTCTTTTTCTCTGCAATTCCCATTTACGTCTTTTCTTTTTGGCTCTCCTTGCCTTTTGTCTGTGCCAGCTGTCTCATGTCCCCTGAGTTGTAGCCTTCCTCAGAACATCAGAAGCCGATGGATCAGGCCGGGCGCGGTGGCTCAAGCCTGTAATTCCAGCACTTTGGGAGGCCGAAACGGGTGGATCACGAGGTCAGGAGATCGAGACCATCCTGGCTAACACGGTGAAACCCCGTCTCTACTAAAAAATACAAAATCTAGCCGGGCGAGGTGGCGGGCGCCTGTAGTCCCAGCTACTCGGGAGGCTGAGGCAGGAGAATGGCGGGAACCCGGGAGGCGGAGCTTGCAGTGAGCTGAGATCCGGCCACTGCATTGCACTCCCGCCCGGGCGACAGAGCAAGACTCCGTCTCAAAAAAAAAAAAAAAGAAGCCGATGGATCAAACACGTGGAGACAGTCCAGCTCACTGTACTGAGTCTCCAGTTTTCGAAAACAGTTCACGCTCCGTAAAGCACTATGGGGAATGCTTTGCATACTTGATCTTAGTCCACTGGACGTCCCTGTAGGATGGGTAGTGTTTTTAGCTTTATTTTCTATATTACATAATTGAAGAAGTTTCTGTGATGACATAAGTGCTCTAAGAAGTGGAGGAACCAGGATTTGAACCCAGTTCTCTGTCCTCCAAGCCCATGTGATTTTATTACCTAAGCTGTTGGTGTCACGGGATCCCCCAGGTGGGTGGGCGGCCCAGTCATTGCGAATCATTTCAGCATTTCTTGTTCATAATGTGTTGTATGAGCCCGCCCTTGGCTTTGGCAGACTTCTTATGGATGGGCCAAATGGTGTTGCCTGGCTAAGAAGCTGGTGTTCTGCTTTACGCCACAGGTTGTTCTCAGAACACAAAAGTGTGATTTGAATCTTCTGAAAATGACCTACGCATAGATGCTTTATTTTATTCTACTTGGATATGCCTATTCTTGGGGATGAATGTGCCGACATTCCTTTCAACAGCATAACTGAGATGTTGAGAAAGATGAGTTTTCTAGAAGTTTAACCGGCTTTTGCCTTTATACTTAACTGTTGGGACAATTTAAACACTAACTTTGGTGTCTTGAAGTCACTTGTTTATCTTGGCTCACTGCAACCTCCTCCTCTGGGGCTCAAGCAGTCTTCCTACCTCAGCCTCCCAAGTAGGTGGGGTGACAGGTGCATGCCACCACCCTCAGCTAGTTTTTTTGTTTGTTTGTTTTTGTATTTTTAGTAGAGATGGGGTTTTGCCATGTTGTCCAGGTTGGTCTCCAACTCCTGGACTCAAGCGATCCACCCGCCTTGGCCTCCCAAAATGCTGGGATTATAGGCATGAGCCACTGTGTCCAGCGACAGTAAGCCTTTAGTTGGCTTAGTGCCACATTGCTTTTTGAATAAAATCCTGCCCATGTGACCTTTAAAATTCTGCGAGAGAGCAACATGGAAGGAGCTCAGAATTATGATTGATTGGGCTTGGTCATAAGCATCCTTGCTGAGGCAATACCCTTCCAGATCCCTCTTTCTCAAATAGTTGGAGTGCAGTATTGCTATTTCATGGGCATTTTGAGACAAAAGCTGGCTCTGATTTAACTAGAATCAAGTCGTGGACATCTTTAAAGTTGAAGCTTTAGAAAAATTGCATCATTTTTGATTGCATTGTGTTAGCTAGCCTCCAAGTTCAGCAACTGGGGAAGCTGTTACAAATTGCTGTGTGTTAAGAACAAGTCTAGTTGTGAGGCAGAAGCTCTGCTGTGGCTGTGCCTTGTGCCATTACCTGCCTTTGACGAGCCCAGGGACAGCAGTGTTTTGCGTGTCCTCATGTTGAAATCTCACTTGCAGGTAGTTACCTTAGAATGCCAGGTATACTGTCAGGTTGATCTAGTTATAAAAGGCTCATATCACAGACATTTATGTTGAACTGTATGTTATTCTGATAGCTAGAAATCACATGCTTTGGAACTAAAAATAGAGGACCGCCTCTCACGTTCCCTCCCTGGGTCTGTGCTGCACCGTCGTGCTGCGTATTTGGATACTGTCCTTCGGAGCACCACACATGAGTGATGTTGCTCAGGCAGTGTCTGACCTTGGCAAGAAGAGAGTTGCTATTCTTGCTGCTCCGTTTAGAGAAAGGTGTGCTTTCCATGCTGATATTAGAATTCTCCCTATAGATGGAATGCTTCCTTCCTGTTTATCTTCTAATAGCCACTTAGGATATGAGCATCTAGGATCCCGGCACTGAGAGGGATTCAGCGTGATGGGAGATGCAAGAAGAAATCCATAATGACAAACTGTGATTATAAATGCCATCACCTGGGAATCTCCCCAGGACCAACTGAAACTCTAAGGAAAAATAAGAGTTTAGGTTGGGGAGGGGATTTGAGGCAGAATGAATTCCCTGTGGCTTTACCTACTATGTCCAAGGCAAATGTGCAGGTTGTTGTTAGGATGGGTGCTGTGGCAGCCGGGTGTGGGTAGCAGGTACTCAGTCATTTCTCCTATAATGGTGGTGTGTGTTTCCCATGCTAGGATGCCTCTGGGCTCCACTTCTGTGTATCTTACAATAAACATTTTCTCTGAAGGCTTGCATTTCATTTTCCCAAGTTGGAGACAAGTAAGCACTCCCTCCTCCTCCATTATACCCATCAGTCTCTGCAAATGCCTGTCTCATTCATCTTCAGAGAGCACAGGGCACCCTCAGACATGTGAACGCGGTGGCAGATGAGTTGCGGGGGGAGGTGCGTGGGAGGGGCTCACTGGCCCTCAGGAGGGAGTTTGCTGCTTCTGTGCCATGGGTGTGAGATGGGCCGTCCTTGGGAACTCAGCCGTGATCTCTCTCCACACAGGATCTGGAGTGGGAGAGCAGGATGGGGGACTGATCGGTGCCGAAGAGAAAGTGATTAACAGTAAGAATAAAGTGGATGAAAACATGGTGAGCCGGTTCTTTCTTCTGCCCAACATGCTTTACTTTTGAGACTCATTAGAGTGAGTGACCTGATGTCAGATGCTTCCAGGTGCACGTCTGTTCATTTTCCACACGGTAGAAGGTTGGAGGGCTCCAACGACTCCCACAGACTGGCCGTGGTGTTTAGCATCTGGGTATGAAAAGGATTAAAGAGCCCTTCTCAGCAGTAGCTCATCTCTTGCTATAGAGTAGGAAAATAATTTACGACTAAAGATAAGAATAACCTGTTAGAGGCCATTTTCAAGTGAGTAGAGTTAATACTTGGATTAGTGTTGGGTTTTGTTCTTACACTGCCTTAGGTTTATACCCCCTTTTATTCACCTAGTGTTTTCTATCATTTATAGTTCTGGATTATCCTCAACTGAGTTTGATAGTTAAATGTGGCTTTTTTTTTTTTTTTTTTTTTGAGAGGGGAGTGTTGCTCTGTCACCCAGGCTGGAGTGCAGTGGCACGATCTCGGCTCACTGCAAGCTCCGCCTTCTGGGTCCACGCCATTCTCCTGCCTCAGCCTCCCAAGTAGCTGGGACTACAGCTGGGCCCGCCACCACGCCAGGCTAATTTTTTGTATTTTTAGTAGAGACGGGGTTTCACCATGTTAGCCAGGATGGTCTCGATCTCCTGACCTCGTGATCCGCCTGCCTTGGCCTCCCAAAATGCTGGGATTACAGGCGTGAGCCACCGCACCAGGCCTAAATGTGGCTTTTTGGCAATGTGTTCTGAAATACGTCTCCACAACGGTTACTTGAAGGAAAACGCATATAGGACCAGCTGCCATAATATAGTCTTCCCTCCATACCTGCCCCTTCATTAGGGCTTTGGGGAGTGGATTTGGAAGGCTGTGACAGAACTGGTTGGTTAATGGGAGTCCCACAGGTACCTGCTTCCTTCCATCAAGCAGCAGGTAGCAGAGGAAGGAGGCAGCAAATACTGAACTCCCCGTTCACCCCGTTGCTCACTGCCGACATTCTCATGGCTGTTTCAGGTCATCGACGAGACTCTGGATGTTAAGGAAATGATTTTCAATGCCGAGAGAGTTGGAGGCCTTGAGGAAGAGCGGGTACGTGCTTAGCTCCAGAACCTAAGGTTTCCTGTCAGTCTTAGATATTTGTCCTCTGGACCTTCTCAGTTCAAGTAGAAAGCAGGAGAGATGCCTGAGTTAATAAGGGTCCCTCATCCCCAGCTTCCCATACTTTTGGATAAGAAAGCTAAAATTAGATGGCAAGTAGTTATAAGCAACAGAGAAATGTGAATAACTCAGGTGATTGTGATACCAGATTTTTCATTCATAAATGTAAAGGTGCATTTACATTTATGTACGTATATTCCCAGCTACTTGGGAATTTGAAACAGGAGGATCTCTTGATCTCAGGACGCTGTAGTGTGCTATGATTGCACTTGTGAATAGCCAATGCACTCCTGCCTAGCCAACAAAGCAAGACCTTTATCTCTTAAAAAAAAAAAAAGTTTGCTAAATTTTATTTTTTTAATATTTATAAATCAAACTGGTATGCTCTCAAATGTTTACTTATGTGTTATAAACTCTAAAATTTTTGACAAGTACCTCATATCACGTTGATTATGTTATCAAGTTCCTATAATAAATAATTTTGAATGTAAAAAAAAAAATTAGAATCTCCATGGAGATTGGGAAGAGTGGGCGTTCTCCGCATACGAGTGGTTCCCTGCAAAGCAGGATCTTGGTGCTACTTTGGGTTTTAGGGGCTCACCCTTCCAGGAGCGTGGCCCTCAGTGAGTTACTTGCCTCACGGCTGCCAGACGGTCACTGAGGTCACTGAGACTTTGTTCCACATCTGCTTTGTTACGTAGGAATCCGTGGGCCCACTGCGGGAGGACTTCAGTCTGAGTAGTAGTGCCCTCATTGGTCTGCTGGTCATCGCAGTGGCCATTGCCACAGTCATCGTCATCAGCCTGGTGATGCTGAGGAAGAGGCAGTATGGTACCATAAGCCACGGGATCGTGGAGGTGAGGAGCTGGGCTGCTGAGGGCCTGCTCTGCACTGTGGGCTGGGTGGGGGCGGGAACCTGTGGAATTAATAAGCATCTTTACTCCTCGAGTACTGGACATGCTGCTGTCATCAGTTCAATTACTCACTGGATTGCTCAGTCATGTGTTTGGAAATCAGCCCCTGCCACAAGGAGCTGTTGCCAAATTTCAACATTAGTTTGGGCTTTGGCTATGAATGTCAGAAAGTCGTGTGAACATTTTATGCTACAGAGGGTGAAAACTCTTTTCTCAGATTATTTCCTTAGTGTTCCTTTTTCCAGGTATGTTTTTTTTTTTTTTTTTAATGGGGGGAGGGAGCAACAGGAAATGTACAAAGTGCTGAAGCAGACTGCTTCTGTTCTGTCTTCTGCTGGTTACTGAACTTCTCTTGCCACTCATTCCTTAGTGAATAGTGGGAATGTCCAGAGTCCCTTGATCCCTAAATATAAATACAGTAAGTACCTTAGTGAGCCCTGGGAAATTAGTGCAGATTCTGGTCTTAGTTATTTGTGTTTTTTTGTTTGTTTTTGGTTTTGGTTTTTTGGAGACAAAGAGTCTTGCTCTGTTGCCCAGGCTGGAGTGCACTGGTGTGATCTCAGCGCACTGCAACCTCTGTCTCCCGGGTTCAAGTGATTCTTGTGCCTCAGCCTCCTGCCTGGCTGAGACTACAGGTGCACGCCACCATGCCCAGCTAGTTTTTGTATTTTTAGTAGAGATAGGATTTCCCCATATTGACCAGGGTGGTCTCAAACTCCTGACTTCAAGTGATCCACCTGCCTCAGCCTCCCAAAGTGCTGGGATTACAAGCATGAGCTACTGTACCTGGCCAGTTATTTGGTTTTATCTCTTGCTGGAGACTGGCCTAGCTGTAGAATTTCAGAGTTGAAAAAGACCAGAGATCACCTGGTCCCACTGTCTGCTTGCTAGCCTACTGCTGAGTGGCTTGCCTTGGCTGGCCCAGGTAGTAAGCAGTGGCGCGGAGCCTTGCTTGTCACCATGGTGCTAGGACATCCAGTTGACTGTCATCTTCCGTGAGGGCTAAGCTTTCAGGGCTCTCGTTTCGAAAGCATTGCCTCTTTGATCCCCTTATTTTCTTTCTCCTGTGTTTTACCACCGGTTCTCATTTGGCCTGTCCTGTGGAAACGGGCTGCTGGCTGCATTTGGTCCTCAGGGGATCGTGCAGCAAATGTGTCAGGTCTCCCAACACCCTGTGCAGGTCTCTTGCCAGACACCACAGTGACCCTCAGGTTTTGTTCTTCCAGGTTGATCCAATGCTCACCCCAGAAGAGCGTCACCTGAACAAGATGCAGAACCATGGCTATGAGAACCCTACCTACAAATACCTGGAGCAGATGCAGATCTAGGTGGCAGGGAGCACGGCAGCCCTGGCGGAGGGGTGCAGGCAGGCCAGAAGATCCCACGATGTCGACTGAGTGCCGACCAGCAGCTGCTGCCAGGGGCTGCGTCCGACATCCCGACCTCCTGGACTGTAGGACTATATAAAGTACTACTGTAGAACTGCAATTTCCATTCTTTTAAATGGGTGAAAATGTTAATATAACAATATATGATATATAAACCTTAAAAGAAAAAAATGATCTATTGCAGATATTTGATGTAGTTTTCTTTTTTAAATTAATCAGACACCCCACTTCGATTGTATCGTCTGACACATGCTGTCAATGTATAATAAATGCGAAATGTCGATTTTCAATAATAGACTTATATGCAGGCTGTCGTTCCAGTTACGTTGTGTAAGCCAACTCTTCAGGCTCATTCACTGTCCTGGCTTTTATTTAAAGAAAAAAAAGGCAGTATTCCCTTTTTAAATGAGCTTTCAGGAAGTTGCTGAGAAATGAGGTGGAATAGGGAACTGTAATGGCCACTGAAGCACGTGAGGA
The DNA here is from genome assembly GCF_001698545.2 of Rhinopithecus bieti. Taxonomy (NCBI): domain Eukaryota; kingdom Metazoa; phylum Chordata; class Mammalia; order Primates; family Cercopithecidae; genus Rhinopithecus; species Rhinopithecus bieti. Next base: position 511,951 of record NW_016805082.1, on the reverse strand, counting down.
TACCCTTGCAAAATGATGTGAAAGGACCAGCAAAATGATGTGAAAGTCCAGTGTTTCCACAGCTGGATGGCTACCTTTGTGTCTCCATAAAAGTCCCGTCACCAAGGACGTTAAAGGCATTTCATTCCAGCGTCTTCTAGAGAGCTTGCTGTATACAGATGAGGGTGTCCACTGCTGCTTTCCTTCAGAATCCAGTGCTTCCACAGAGATTAGCCTGTAGCTTGTATTTGACATTCTTCGCTGTCTGTTATTTACCTGCCGTAGCTTTTTACTGTTCACTTCCCCTTCCAACTGTCCAGATGTGCAGGCCCCTCCTCTCTGGACTTTCTCCAAAGGCACTGACCCTCGGCCTCCACTTTGTCCCCTCACCTCCACCCCTCCTGTCACCGACCCTGTGACGTTCACTCAGAGAAGACCACACCAAGGAGGCGGCCGCTGGCCCAGGAGAGAACACGGGGAGGTTTGTTTGTGTGAAAGGGAAGTAGTCCAGGCTGTCCCTGAAACTGAGTCTGTGGACACTGTGGAGCGCTTTGAACAATTGTGTTTTCTTCACATGAGTCTCTGTAATGCTTGTACAGTTGATGTTGATGCCCACAGCTTCTGCTTCTGCTTTTTCTTTTAAATCTGAAGGTTCTGGTAACCTGTGGTGTATTTTTATTTTTCTGTGACTTTTTTTTTTCCTTTTTCCTCCCCTTTGACCCTATTCATGTCTCTACCCACTATGCACAGATTAAACTTCACCTACAAACTCCTTAATATGATCTGTGGAGAATGTACACATTTTAAACACATCAATAAATCCTTTAACTTCCACCGAGACTGCTTGTTTCTTTGACCACGGCATTGATCTGTGTGATGCTTCTGCCCCCTGCCTCCAGGGGGGTGAGACCTGCCTTCCACGAAGGACCCCAGCTGTACCTCACTGACAGAAATATGTCTTCTCAAGCCTTGACTCTAGGGTTCCGATGCCATTTTGCATTTAGAAAACAAAGTAGAGGGAATGTCTGCATAGAGCATTTGTCTGGCAAAGTTTAGGCTACTGATATTTATTAATATGAGACTTCTTAATGCTACTGGAAAGGAGTAGGGCCTGTGGCTGAATTTTCAGAGAAATGCTTGTAGCTTCCATTTGCTTAAATAACCTGACACAGGGAGGCCCTATCCCCTCAGTGATGGGGGTGTTTGGTTTGTTGCCTTGACAACTGCTTAGAGGGCTTTCTGCCTGGGGCCAGTTTTATCTACTGAGCTAAGATTTTTTTAATGCCCAGCTACAGGGAAGAGGGTCAATTCAGGGGTAAATCTCAGTCCCTACCCTAGTTTAATGCCAGTTTAAATATATGGAGTAATTATCAAGGTAATGTCATATATACTTGTGTGTAGATGTACATGTGTGTACATACATGACGAATCTTCCCTAGGATACCGGACCAAGGAGTGTTTTATGAGCCAGGAAGCATCTTGTGAGCCAGGTGAATAGGCTGGGTCTTTATAGTATTGCCACTTCCCCGTCAGCCTCTCCCTTCTGCCTGCATTGGTCACTGAAGTTGCTGCCAGGAAAGCCCTGAAGAAGAGGGAACTTTTTGTTTTTCAAAACCAGTTTCTGCTGGAGTGCTCTGAAGAGCGTTATCACCTGACCCTCTGCAGTATCAGCTGGAAACTGATCTCAGGGTCATTCTGATTTCAAAGCTAACAGACCAGCTTCATTGAGCTTAGTACCTGCCATGTACTAGCTGCCTCCAAGTCAGGGCTGCATTTTTGTCTTTTTTTTTTTTTTTTTTTTGAGACAGAGTCTGCCCAGGCTGGAGTGCAGGGGCGTGATCTCGGCTCACTCTGTCTCCCTGCAACCTCTGCCTCCACAGGTTCAAGCAATTCTGTCTCAGCCTCCAGAGTAGCTGGGACTACAGGTGTGCACCACTGTGCCCGGCTAATTTTTTTGTATTTTTAGTAGAGATGGTTTCACCATGTTGGCCAGGCTGGTCTCGAATTTGTGACCTTCTGATCCACTCGTCTCGGCCTCCCAAAGTGCTGGGATTACAGGCGTGAGCCACCGCGCCCAGCTCCATTTAGTCTTAACCTTTTGAGGCATTCCCCTCTTCCAGAAAAGACGCTAAGGTCTTCCACAGAGCAGTAAGGGGTGGAGCAGAGATGCAAACCCGGCTCTGTGGGAGTTCTCCTTTATTCAATGTACTTCAGTCCTGGGGGAGGCGGGGACGGGCATCGCAGCCAATACCCATCCAGCTGCTCAGCTCTCTTACCTGTTACCCACTTTCCTGTTGCTGATGGGTTAGAGAGAAGTTTGGGGCTGGTGAAACTGCAGTGGTTTCTATTTACACGTTCATTACCCAAATGGGGTCATTGCAGAGACAGGGTTAGCTGAGAACTGGGGAGGCCTGAGAGATGACGTGGAAATGAATGAGAGGCAGGGCTGCCAGGCAGCCTCACCCTAGGCTGGCTCCACTCTGCTCCCTGGTGGCTCACCCACCTCCCGGGAACTGAGGGAAGCTCATCTCCTGGTTTCTGCCTTGGTGACTCAGCCTTGACCTCTGGGGAATGTGGCCCTGCCCACCTTGCGGCCAGCCTCAGGTGCTGACAGCCAACAGGTGCGAAGGTCCTTCTACCTACCTGTCTGCTTTCAGTTGCAAATCAGAGCCCGGCAGCTGAGGTTTGAGCCAGGACATCAGATGCGCCGATCTCTGGTTTCTGTTGCTGTGACAACTGACAAAGCTCATGAGGAGGTGCAGATGAGGACGTAATGTTTGGAGAGGTCCAAGGGTCCACTCTCATAGGAGCAGGCAAAAAAGTACCTTTTTTTTTTTTTTTTTAAAGGAACATGCCGTCTTGTGGTACTTTGAAGTCATGGACATAGAATGGATACAGGGAATTGGAAGGGACCTTATGACTCCTGATTATTTCACAGCTGAAACATGGCCACAAGGTTACATGCTGTTAGGGGCAGAGCCAAAGGCCACGGTTATGTACAACGGACTCTAAGGCAAAGGGTAAAGTGGTCCTTATAAGACAAGCAGACGGGTGTCAGCTGGTATCTTGCCTGTTACCGCCTGTGAACTAAGGGGAAGTCATGTCTGTTCTGCCCTCTGTGGGTACATACTTTTGACAGGCAGTAACAGCCACGGACTTGGTTAGTGCATTTCCACTGTGGAGCAGCCCGGATACCCAGAGAATGTGACAGGAGACATGAGTTTCCCTCCTCCCCCGCCCTCCACCCCGCAGAATCTTGAAGTGGATGGGGCATGCCTTTTTTTTTTTTTTTTTTTTTTTTTGATACGGAGTCTCACTCTGTCGCCCAGGCTGGAGTGCAGTGGCACAGTCATGGCTCACTGCAACCTCCACCTCCTGGGTTCAAGCGATTCTCCTGCCTCAGCCTCCTGAGTAGCTGGGACTACAAGCGCATGCCACGATTCCCAGCTAATTTTTTGTATTTTTACTAGAGATGCAGTTTAACCGCGTTAGCCAGGATGGTCTCTATCTCCTGACCTTGTGATCTGCCTGCCTTGGTGTCCCAAAGTACTGGGATTACAGGTGTGAGCCACGGCACCCAGCCAGGGGCATGACATTCTTGAGGAATCTGTCAGAGATCTGTGGCCAAGATACAAGATAACTCAGATCTGATTGAATTTTTTTTTTTTTTTTTTTTTTTTTTGAGATGGAACCTTGCTCTGTCGCCCAGGCTGGAGTGCAGTGACGGCTCACTGCAACCTCAGTCTCCCAGGTTCAAGTGATTCTCGTGCCTCAGCCTCCAGAGTAGCTGGGATTATAGGCGTGCACCAGCACACCCGGCCAATTTTGTATTTTTTAGTAGAGACAAGGTTTCACCATGTTGGCCAGGCTGGTCTGGAACTGCTGACCTCAAGTGATCCACCCACCTCAGCTTTTCAAAGTGCTGGGATTAAGGCATGAGCCACCATGCCCAGTTTGCTTGAACTTAAAATTTTGAAGTCACTGCCTCTTTCTGATTAGAGCAGTGCCCTCCATCAATAAAACATTTAGTGTGTGCTATATATACAGTTATTTTAAATTATGTATAGTTATTTTAAAAATTATCTGCATGTATTATAAATAGAAACTTGAAAGGCATAAAAAAGATGAAATGCTTTTTTCAAATTTTATTTAATAACAGTACAAAGCCTTTTGGGTCCAGTCAAATATTGCTAGTTTTAGTGCAAAGTAATTGCTTTCATTCTCTCCTTCCTCTCTCCTAACGGAAGTCCATATCGTTGATTCAGATTTTCTTAGTGTTTACCTACTGTCTTCTTTTTTTTCTTGAAACGGAGTTTAGCTCTTGTTGCCCAGGCTGGAGTGCAATGGTGCGATCTTGGCTCACCACAACCTCCGCCTCCCGGGTTCAAGCGATTCTCCTGCCTCAGCCTCCTGAGTAGCTGGGATTACAGACATGCACCACCACGCCTGGCTAATTTTGTATTTTTAGTAGAGATGGGGTTTCTCCATGTTGGTCAGGCTGGTCTCGAACTCCCAACCTCAGGTGATCCGCCCGCCTCAGCCTCCCAAAGTGCTGGGATTACAGGCGTGAACTACTGCGCCCGACCCTGTCTTCTGTCTTCTCCCAACAAATGACATTGTGTTTAGGCTCCTCTGGACAGTGAAGGTTTCTCAGACTTGCCTTGTTTTGATGATCTTGACAGTTTTGAGGAGCTATTGGTCAGGTATTTTGTAGGATGTCCCACTGTGGGGTGTTGTCGGTTTCTCTCGTGGTAATGCGTGGGTTATGTGTTATCAGGAGGAAGACCACAGGGGTGAGCTGTCCTCCTATTCTATCAAGGGCACACCGTCAACATGACTTACTGCTGTTGATGTTGACCTTGACCCCTGGCTGAGGTGGCGCTTGTCAGGTTGTCTAAAGTGAATCTTCCCCTCCCCGCACTGTCACACTGCACCATTTGCAACCTGAACTTAAGGGATGGGAGTTATGCTCGCCCATATCTTATTTTTGTCATCGTGTTTTAGTACTTTGAAATAAAGCAATTAGAAAATCTGGTTCGAAGGTCAGTTTGTTACAATACTCCATTTCATGGCTATCAAAACTGAAAGAGCACTTGATGGTGGTGATAATTTCACAGGTGTAGATATGTGTCAAAACTTACCAGATTGGACTCTTTCAATACGTGCAATTATACCTCAATCAAGCTGCTTTTAGTTTTGTTTTTTGGTGTGTGTGGGGGTGTGTGTGTGTGTGTGTGTGTGTGACGGAGTTCGATCTGTCGTCCAGGCTGGAGTGCAGTGGCACCATGTTGGCTCACTGCAGCCTCCACCTCCTGGGTTCAAGAGATTCTCCTGCCTCAGCCTCCCACGTGGCTGAGACTACAGGTACGCACCATCACACCTGGCTAATTTTTGTATTTTTGGTAGAGACGGGGTTTTGTCATGTTGGCCAGGCTGGTCTCAGACCTCTGTCCTCAAGTGATCCACTTGCCTCAGTGTACCAAAGTACTGGGACTAGGGGCGTAAGCCATTGTGCCCAGCAAGAAAAAAATAATATTTGTATTTCGTGACCAGAAAAATCTGCATATATTACACTATGAGCGGAGCTACATTGGAAACATCTGTGCTTTCATCCAAACCTCCCATACTCTAAAGGTTGTTTTCTACCTGTTTCTTCAAATCTGTGTATCTTCTAACAGTATTTACTGACAGAAGAATGGATTATAGAGTTGCCATATCCTTTTCTGTGTTTTTTGTTTGTTTGTTTGTTTGTTTGTTTGTTTGTTTGTTTTGAGACGGAGTCTTACTCTGTCACCCAGGCTGGAGTGCAGTGGCGCGATCTTGGCTCACTGCAATCCCTGCCTCCCCGGTTCAAGCAATTCTTCTGCCTCAGCCTCCCATGTAGCTGGGACTGCAGGTGCCCGCCATCACGCCGGGCTAATTTTTGTATTTTTAGTGGAGACGGGGGTTTCACCATGTTGGCCAGGCTGGTCTCGAACTCCTGACCTTGTGATCTGCCCGCCTCAGCCTCCCAAAGTGCTGGGATTACAGGCGTGAGCCACTGTGCCTGGCCTTCTGTGTATTATTTCAGCCACTTTTACCATGGCAAGAAAAAGTGATCCCACCATGGTTTATAGCTTTTTGCCTTTAGCATTTAATGAAGAAATCTCAAGCTGTGCATTTATCATTTCTTAATGAAACTTTGTAAATTACTAAATCGAGTATTGCATGACTTTAAGCACCGAAGAGATTGTAGTGGCTTGTCTTCATGTACTGGGCATTTAAATTTTAAGTCTCATTAATCACATTGGCCTCATAATGTTAGTTAATACCTCAAGACCCAACATACATTTAGAATGAAGAATATCACTGTTCATAGTAAGTGTAAATCCATAGTCTTAGTAATTGAAACTTTTCGGGGAATGACTTCTTAGGTGGTAAATGTTTTCAGCTGATGACTGAACTCAGCATGTAAACAAGTGAATCAGTGGACTTTGATTTTAATGAAAACCTGTGTATACGCGGCACCTGGGCCAGGGAGCAGGCCGGGGCCTGGGCCAGGGAGCAGGCCGGGGCAGAACTACACGTATTAGATGGAAGGAGGGATGAACTTGGATGTGCTGCTGATGTGGACAGGGCAGAGGAAGTCAGAGAAACAGAGCATCAAACAAGTGATCCACGGTGAAATGTGTGTTCAGAAAAGCTCTGAGGACACACTCCCAGACTCGACTCACATTTCCGTGCATCTGCATTTACCCAGTTTAGGGACACTCCAGTGTCTTTGGAACAGCCCTCTTAGATTTGGAGACTTTCCATTTTTGAGTCCTGCCTACCTCAGGCAGAAGCCAGAACTCTCCTTTTCATCTCCCTTGTAGGTAGGGCACAGACATGTAACTTAGGATCTAATGAGATGCACTCAAAAGAGACTTACTCAAGAGGCAACAAAGGACGCAGGCACTGCAGTGAGCCCACTTTCTGTTGGGATGGAGTAGAAGCGTCCTGCTCCTGGGGCAGCAGCGGCCGTGGCACTGGTGAGTGGGTCTGGGTTCAGGGGATGAGCTCTGACGGTATCTGCTTGGGCAGGCGTAGTGGGGGTGTCCCTGCAGCCTTGTGGTGTGACTGGGGCTGTTTCTGGCTCTGCTTCCTCCTCTCTCAGCTCTCTGGCCTTCCCAGGCATTCTGTGAACCTCCTAACAATTTTTAAATAATTTCCTTTTTTCTCCCTCAAATTAGCTATTCTGTTGCTTGTGAGCTGCAAGTTGACAAAAATTCCATTAAGGGCCAATTCACTGAACTCTAATGGGAAAGTTATACCTGTTACCTTCATTTGATTAAGGAATCAGAGTTAAAAAAAAAAAAAAAGTGATATGAGAACAATTATCAGTGTGAAAAAGAAAATACAGATCCCAGCTCAAATAAGTCAGGACCCTGTGGTCCTAAATTAGAATTGGGAGTATCAATATGAACTTGTTGGGTGTTTTATCTCTTTCAAAAAGTCCTGGCTTTGTCCTACCAAAAGCCCCAGAAACAACGACCAGGTAGACATGAACATCCCCTTGGAGGATCACGTTTCACAAAAAGCTATTAAGATGTCTTAAAGAAACGGCTGATAGCATGTGTGGGCAGGAAAAGTGCAAGTTGAATCTGCAACATCATACCAGAAAGTAAACAAAAAATCAAAGATGACAAGAATTGGGTCAAAAGGACCCAGAGCTGACTTAAAGAAGGTCCCAATGGCCAAAGAGGGGACACTTTGAGCATCAATAAGAATAAAAACAGCAACGAACCCAGACATATCACATATGTTTAATACCAAGCGTTCATAATAATACAAAAACAAGCAAACAAACACCAATTGGTGCCTTTGGAAGATGTTAAGGAATCAACTATTTTGCACCAGCTAAATAAGGGGAGAGGATAGGCAGATCACCTGAGGTCAGGAGTTCAAGACCAGCCTGGCTAACATGGTAAAACCTCATCTCTACTAAAAAATACAAAAAAAATTAACTGGGCATGGTGGCACAGGCCTGTAGTCCCAGCTACTCGGGAGGCTAAGGCAGGAGAATCGCTTAAACCCAGGAAGTGGAGGTTGCAGTGAGCAGAGTTTGTGCCATTGCACTCCAACCTGGGCGACAGAGCAAGACTCTGTCTGAAAACAAACAAACAAACAAACAAACAAACAAATAAATAAATGGAGACTCAGGCATTTATCCTTCCTTTCCTAACAAACCTTACCACAGGGTAACCAAATAGATGATGAGAAATTTCACTTTCTAGAAGTATTCCAGAAAGTAAATAAGCAAGGAATGAAACACTGAAATCTTGCTGTTACAATTTCCTCACAACTTTAGAATTCAAGCGCAGAGCTCACAATCTGAGACAATCAGACCCATCATGTGTTGAGGAACACACCAGCCCCTGTGAAGTCATCTTCCCTCCCGGAAAAGCAAAGCTTTATCTGCTTGCACCTCTGGATATGACAGTTTGCGGGGAATACAAAGGACAAGGAACCCATGAGATAGACTACACTATGAGAACACAATCAGCAAAATCCTGACTGCAGGAAAGTCTCCAGAACGAATGATCTGGTTTCTTCAGCAAATAAACTGTAAAGGAGGGTGATAAAGATGAAGTGGGAACCTAAAGGTTAAAAGTGACCAGCTGGGCACGGTGGCTCACGCCTGTAATCCCAGCACTTTGGGACGCTGAAGCGGGTAGATCACTTGAGGTCAGGAGTTCGAGACCAGCCTGGCCAACATGATGAAACCTGTCTCTACTAAAAATACAAAAATTAGCCAGGTGTGGTGGTGTGCGCCTGTAATACCAGCTACTCAGGAGGCTGAGGCAAGAGAATTGCTTGAACCCAGGGGGCAGAGGTTGCAGTGAGCTGAGATTGTGCCATTGCACTCCAGCTTGGGTGACAGAGCCAAACTCCATCTCAAAATAAAATAAAATAAAATTTAAATTTAAATTGGCCAGTCACGGTGGCTCACGCCTGTAATCCCAGCACTTTGGGAGGCTGAGGCAGGTGAATCACGAGGTCAGAAGTTCGAGACCAGCCTGGCCAGCATGGTGAAACCCCGTCTCTACTAAAAATACAAAGAATTAGCCAGGCATGGTGGTGCGCACGTGTAATCCCAGCTACTTGGGAGGCTGAGGCAGGATAATCGCTTGAACCTGGGAGGCGGAGGTTGCAGTGAGCTAAGAAAGATCGCACCACTGTACTCCAGCCTGGGTCACAGAGCGAGACTCCATCGCAAAAATAAATAAATAAATAAATAAAATAAAAAATGAATAAACAAATTAATTAATTAAATTAAAGTGACCCAAAAGACATTGAAAACAAAGCAGGCAAAAAAAAAAAGCAGGCAGAAAGTAAACTATGGTGCAAAGAGAGTCAAGCCTGGATTGTAAAACCATATAAAGAAAAACAAGGGGACAGGCATGGTGGCTCACACCTATAATCCCAGCACTCTGAGAGGCAGGGGCAGGAGGATTGTTTGAACCCAGGAGTTCAAGACCAGGCTGGGTCACATGGCCAGACCCCTTACCACAGGGGGAAAAAAATCTTTCCACACAAGATGGCCAAAAAAAAAACCCCAAAAATTAGCTGGGTGTTGTGGCACACGCCTGTGGTCCCAGTAACTCTGGAGGCTGAGGTGGGAGCACTGCTTGAGCCAAGGAGGTCGAGGTTGCATTGAGCCCGTGATTGTGCCACTGAACTCCTGGGCAACAGAGAGAGACCATCTCGACAAACAAACAAAACAAAACAAAAACCCAAGGAAGTAACCACCATCCATGTCAGACTCTTACTGGGGAGAGGAGGGATTGTTTTGGGGAGGGGCCCATGGAGGGCTTGGTGTGAGGGTTGGCAAGGTTCTATCTCCTCTCACATCTGGTCTTCTGTTTTTGTTTGTTTGTTTGTTTGAGAAGGAGTCTCGCTCTGTCGCCCAGGCTGGAGTGCAGTGGTACGATCTCAGCTCACTGCAACCTCCGCCTCCTGGGTTCAAGCAATTATCTGCCTCAGTCTCCCAAGTAGCTGGGATTACAGGCACGTGCCACCACATCTGGCTAATTTTTTGTGTTTTTAGTAGACACGGGGTTTCACCACTTTGGCCCAGCTGGTCTCCTGACCTCGTGATCCACCCACCTTGGCCTCCCAAAGTGCTGGGATTACAGGTGTGAACCACTGTGCCCAGACTCACATCTGGTCTTCTACGGAGTTGCCTTATAATAATCCAGTAAGCGTTATATTTGTTTTATGCTTATTTCTATATTTCCACCACATTTAACAATAAAAAAATTTGTGACAACAGTCCGGGTGCAGTGGCTCACGCCTGTAATCCCAGCACTTTGGGAGGCCAAGGTGGGTGGATCACCTGAGGTCGGGAGTTCGAGACCAGCCTGACCAATATGGAGAAACCCTGTTTCTACTAAAAATACAAAATTAGCCAGGCGTGGTGGCACATGTCTGTAATCCCAGCTACTTGGGAGGCTGAGGCAGGAGAATCGCTTGAACCTGGGAGGTGGAAGTTGCGGTAAGCCGAGATCGCACCATTGCACTCCAGCCTGGGCAACAGAGAGAAACTCTGTCTCAAAAAAAAAAAAAAAGTGAAAACATTTACTTACATTTTCCTTATTCATGTGGTCTTTGAATAACTTTTTTTTTTTTTTTTTTT
>NW_016805082.1:483888-501176 GCF_001698545.2 Rhinopithecus bieti | reverse complement strand
TTTTTTTTTTTGAGACGGAGTCTCGCTCTGTCGCCCGGGCTGGAGTGCAGTGGCCGGATCTTAGCTCACTGCAAGCTCCGCCTCCCGGGTTTACGCCATTCTCCTGCCTCAGCCTCCTGAGTAGCTGGGACTACAGGCGCCCGCCACCTCGCCCGGCTAGTTTTTTGTATTTTTTAGTAGAGACGGGGTTTCACCGTGTTAGCCAGGATGGTCTCGATCTCCTGACCTTGTGATCCACCCGTCTCGGCCTCCCAAAGTGCTGGGATTACAGCAAGACTGGTTGAGTGCATGCTGGGGATGCTAACAGACACTGGTCCTTGCCTTCAGGAGCTTTGCTCCTGGAGAGGGAACCATTCTCTGTAACCACAAGGCCTGGAGTGGAGCAGAGAGGAAGGAGAGCTTGCAGGGCTATGTGTAGCCCACGGGAGAGATGATGGTGGCGTGGAGTAGGGACAGAGCAGGAGGCAAAAGGAGAATTAGACAGATTCCAAGCATGTTTTGAAGGTGGAACCGACTGATTGGCGATTTGTTTGTGTGCTTGTTGTTTGTGGGTGAGTGGGATAAGGAAAGAAGAGAAGTCAATGATGTCTTCTGGAACTGGTTGACTTAACAGATGAGGAAGACCTTTGCTAAGATAGCTGGATCCAGAGTAACATAAACAAATGGGCATTCCTGGCACACAAACCCGCTATGCTGCTGCAAAAGGAGGGGTCATCTTCTCCCCCACATTCCTAGAACATCATCTTTTGTTTAGAGATGGGGTCTCACCTATGTTGCCCAGGCTGGAAGACAGTGGCTATTCACAGACGTGATCACAGCTCACTGCGGCCTCGAACTCCAGGGCTCAGAGATCTTCCTGCCTCAGCCTCCCGAGTAGCTGGGACCACAGGTGCATGCCACAAAGCCTGGCCTCCTAGGGCATAATCTTTCATTTCATAGAGCTGAATGAGCGTCTTGCCCACAGAAGTGCTCAGCGCTGTCATTTGAATGCTATCCATATGCAATGCATGAGCTGCAAATTCAGATGAAGAGGAAGCCACGCAGAGGCCAAGACGTGCCCCCCAGGACCACTGTGCCACACCAGCTCATTGAAGTGCAGGAGCCAGGAGGAAGTGTAGCCATCAACTATCACATCAAACCCATTTGGTTTAATCCTCATGAAATGATGATATGCCGGCCGGGCATGGTGGCTCACACCTGTAATTCCAGCACTTTGGGAGGCCAAGGCGGGTGGATCACCTGAGGTCAGGAGTTCAAGACCAGCCTGGCCAACATGGAGAAACCCCATCTCTACTAAAAATACAAAAATTAGCTCGGTATGGTGGCAGGCACCTGTAATCCCAGCTACTCAGAAGGCTGAGGCAGGAGAATCACTTGAACCTGGGAGGTGGAGGTTGCAGTGAGCTGAGATTCGAGATTGTGCCATTACACTCCAGCCTGGGTGACAAGAGCAAAACTCCATCTCAAAAAATAAATAAATAAATAAATAAATAAATTACGGTATGCTTTTGTTTCTAAACTCAGTGAAGAGACTCAGTAGCAGACAGCTTACTTGATGGACACTGATCAGCTCCACGGACTGTCCTCGCTCACTCTGCCTCCAAACAGCATTTTCAGTGCTCTTATGTGTATCAGGAAGATCAAAATACACTATACCACAAGCCCTAATTGACGGAAGAGATTAATTATTAACTTCTGGGGAAAGTTAATCATATTCACTTTGATATTTTAGCTGAATTTGGATCTCACTAAGGGGAAGGGGGCAAGTCATCGGGGATGGGGTGGGAAGGACCGCGCAGGAAAAGGCAGCATTACCTTGAGGATACTAAACACCTGGCATTTAGAAAGTGCATTTTCCCCACGAAGCATGTTTGACAGGGAAGCACGAGGGCTGTGCCAGCACAAAAGCAGAAGTGGTTCTAGGTGTCGAATCCATATAAACCTTGTTGTTTCAGGTTTAAGTACATTCATGGACGCCAGCTCCATAACCGGTTCATTTGGCTTTATTCTGTTCATTCTCAACCTCTACCACACCTCTTTGCTGTTTGCACTTTTCTTCTTTACTGAAGGAGTGCGAGTTGCCTGCAGGCCTGGCACAAGCTGCTCTGGCTGGGTTTGGCCTTGGTCTCCCCGCCTTGGATGGCAGCAGATCACTGGCTGTTTTACACTCGGGCTGGGTCTACCTGACATGGCCCCACTGGCTCCCACGTTGTCGCCAGCTTCAGCCAGTGCTTTTTAGCCTGTGGGCAGGTCCACATTTGCACACCTTCTAAGTGGTCCCGGCCCCAAAGACATAGGGGCTTGTTGGACATGCCCTTGAGGGGGTCCCAGGGACACAGATGTGACTTTTCCAGCAGGCAGTCCTGGAACCAGGAAGAGGATGGCTCCCTAGAGAGGAGAGATGACAGCTTTGTAGTGCTGGGGCCGGGAAGGGCCAGTGAGGAGGCGGTGGAGAAGGCACAGTGGGTGGTGAAGGCTGGGTATTTTGGTCATGAGTCACTCTTTCTATAGCAGAGAAATGACACGGGCCTCAGGCCGAAATCTGGGCTTCAGTTGGATTTGCTCCTCTTGAGTGTGAGAATCTGGTCCTATTCTTGAGGCTGTCTGCTCTTGGGTTCCTTCACTTACCATTTAGGAACAAAAGCACTGACTTTTCGTAATTTTTTGAAGATTAAACCAAATGGGATGAATGGAGTAACACATGGTTACACTGCCTCCTCCCCCCAGGAGTGCTCATACGGTGCATTCAGCAAGGTATCCCCGCGCAGCCATCCTAGGGGAAGGGTCTTGCCCTGTATCACTTTCTCTTCATCTGCACTTGCAGTCTATGCATTGCATTCATATGGCATCTAAATCATGCTGAGTGCCCAGCTCTACGAGATAAAAGATGAGGCCCTAGGAAGTGGGGAGATGACGTGAGTCACTGCGTGTGCAGGTTTGTGTGTCAGGAGTACCGTCACATTTATGTCACATTGGATTTGGCTTACTTTCCATCACTCACACTAGTTGAAGAATGCTGTGCCATTGGTAATCCAAAGGAAAAATTATTTTTATATATTTTCTTTCTCTTTTTTTTTTTTTTTTTGAGAGATGGAGTCTCGCTCCAGGCTGGAGTGTAGTGGCATGATCCCAGCTCACTGCAACTTCCACTTTCCAGGTTCAAGCAATTCCCAAGTACATGGGACTACAGGCATGCACCACCATGCCCAGCTAATTTTTGGATTTTTTAGTAGAGATGGGGTTTCACTGTATGTTGGCTAGGCTGATCTCAAACTCCTGACCTCAGGTGATCCACCCACCTCGGTCTCCCAAAGTGCTGGGATTATAGGCGTGAGCCACCGTGCCCAGCCTTTTATAAATATTTTCCGTTTAGCTTTGGAATGCTTTATGTGATGGAAGGCAGCAGATTAATTCTTCTTTCAATTAAGTTGACCCAATATATTGTGTTAGTCATTGTGCTAGGCTTTGAGGGTGCAAAGACAGCTAAGACACAGACAGAATGAAATGAAATGAAATGAAATGAAATGAAATGGTGGTGAGTTCCACGAGAGAGGTACAAACAGAGGTAGTTTTGGTTGAGAGGGAAGGAAACTCCTGGGGAGGAGGTAGCACATCAGTCAGGATGCGTGAGGTTTGCAGCAATAACAAACAACCCTCAACTCTCGGTGGCTTAACATCCCAAAAGCTGACTGACGCCTCATTCACGCTGCATATCCAGTGTGTGTTATTGTGGTCACTTAGGGTCACAGGTCACAGAGGTTTAATCTCAGAAGAGAGCAGGGAATTGTCCAGTGCCTCCTTATGCTGCTATGTACAAGTGGTGTGTCTCCTCACTGGACATTTTCTTGGTTACCGCTAGCCATACTGCCAAATCTAACTTCAGAGAAGAGACAGTAATACCCTGGCCTGTGAAGAACAACACTAAAAAATCCCATCGGTGACTTCGGCCCAATATGCGGAGGTGAGTGTGAAGGAGAAGAGCTTCCAGGGGATGAAAAGCTTTAGGAAAGGTGCCAAGGTCAGAAAGCCTGACTGGAGAGAGGGGCTCCAAACAGGAATGCTGGGAGGCACGGTGTTAAGGGAGGACAGGGCAGAGTGTGAAGCTAGACTAAGGAGATTGGATTTGATCCAGGAGACACGGAAAGTCATAAAGGAGCTGTGGTTTCAGATTTACCTGATTGCTACGTGTAGGAGAGATTAGAGGGTGGGGAGAGATTAGAGGGTGGCAGGCCAGAGGCAGGAGATCTTTCTTACACAAAACCAGGCGAAGGGCTCTGAGGGCTTGCATAGGGGTCTTCTAAATGCGCAGGAAAGAAAGAGCTATACTTGTCAGCAGAGTCTTGACGAGATTTAGAACTAATTGGATATGAGATGTAAGCAAGGTGGAGAATCAAAGATGATTCCAGGATTTGAGCCTGGGAGAATGTTGCCATTAGAATTAGAGAAAACGGTGGAAAATTGGCAAGTCAGGAAAGGAAGATGGGGCTTGTTGATCTCAAAGCAGGAATTTTTATTTTGTTCACTCCTGTTTCCCTGTACCCAGGACAGTGCTTAGCGCATAGTATGTGCTTGGTAATGTTCATTGGGTATGGAATACAGTAGAACATTATGGAGACGTCCCCAGGCGACCACTAAGGCAGAACTGGCACTCCTTGGTGGTGTCTGTGCTGGGAGGGAGGTTTTCCTATCTGAAGCCATAAGACGAGACGTGCTGCCAAGAGAAAAAGCCTAGAGAAGAAAGGGATGAAAGTGAAGGAAGAACTTTGGGAATCATGACATTTAGGGCTAGAAAGTAGGAAGGGAATCCAGGGAAAGGGGGCATCTGAGGAAGCATCAGATGCTGCAAGTGGCGAGGGGCATTGGGACGGCTCAGAGGGCATCTGGTGGAGCAGCTCATGTCACTGGGCCTCCCCAGGCGCCAGCAAGCGCCTCCCGCCTGGAGAACAGGAGGCTGCGAGGCTGACGGGGAGGCTGGGCCAGGGGCGGTTCTGGTTTCTGTTTTGTTTTGGGGGGTTCATAAGTGAGATTTAGTCCTGTAGCAAAGTGAGCAGGGTGAAGGGGAGAGACCGGGGGCGCATGAGGGAGGAGGGAAAACACGGTTGGCATCAAGGAGGTGGATAAAGGGCTGCCCTCCCGGGGCAGGGCCCCTGCGAGGCCGGAGGGGTGTGTGAACGCTGTCGTGGTGATGGTGAGGGCCTTAGCGACCCCCACCCGAGTGAGGCTCCCTCAGCTTCAGGACCAGAGCCGAGGGGAGGAGCCTCCCCCACGGCCCGCGGGGGCGGGCAGGTGAGCCGGGCAGGTGCGCCGGGCAGGTGCGCAGGCGAGCGGGCTGGGCGGGCCGAGGCCACACCCTGAAACTACCTGCGCGGGCCCGGCCGGAGAGTGAGAGCGGAGCTGCAGCCGGAGCGAGAGGAAGAGGAAGAGAGAGCGCGCCAGAGCCAGGGCACCGCCGCCGGCCGGGGGCGCTGGGCCTGCCCGGAACTCCGCCGCCTGCGCCGCGCGCCCCGCGCCCCGCGGGCCATGGGAGCCGGCCGCCGGCAGGGACGACGCCTCTGAGACCCGCGACCGGCCTCGGGGACCATGGGGAGCCATCAGGCCCGCAAGGGCGGAGGGGGCCCGAAGGACTTCGGCGCGGGACTCAAGTACAGCTCGCGGCACGAGGTGAGCGCCGGCCGGGAACGCGGCGCGCTGGGAAGCTCCGCCCGCCCGACCCTGCAGCGCGGCGCTGGGCTCCGCCGGCTCCCCTGGCGTGTCAGTCGGTGGCCGAGCGCTGGGCTCACAGGTGGAATTTCCTGTTCAGCGGGTGCCGGGCCGCGGGCGGGGCTGGCCGGACCTTTGGTACCGGACCGGCTGCGCCCCGCCGGGGGAGACGGGAAGCCCCTGGGCCTTCCTGCGCCCTCGGTCCTTTCCCTGAGTTGAAAAAAGGGGCTGCGTCTCGGCCCCTCCATGACTCTCGCGCTGTTAGTGAACATCTGGAAGAAACCAGGGGCTCGGAGTGGCGTTATTTGGGCGGAAGTGAAGTTTCAGGGGAGTTTGGAGTCTCAGCCATCCTTGGCCTCTGCAGAAAATTTGTTTTGTCTCTCTCCTTCCCCGTCAGAAGACAACTGGGAGGCAGGGCTTTGGCTAACACAGGGGCTGGAGCTAGGAACTCCAGAGTCGGGCTCGCCTGGGCTTCGCGAGAGGGGATGGAACCCTTTGGGCTGTATGGGAAGGCGGCTATATGGGAAGGGATGTGGGAACACAAACATGTCTTGAGCCTTTTGCAAAGTACCGAAACAGGAAGCTCTTCTTTGGCAGAAAGAACAATGAAAGACCTATTGAAAGATCTCAGAAAGATTACATGTTCCTGTGTGGAGTTGGGATGGGTTGCTAGTCACTTCACTGACGGACCCACCTAGGTGGTAGTGCCCGGGCGGGAACAGCAGCCAGGTCTCTACCCTCTCTGTCCAGCGCAGATCCCCAGGTTTTCTGGAAGGCCAGGGCATACCAGGTCAGGGCGGCGCTGAGAGGCAGGGGCTGTTTGGCAGAGGGTTTTGCTCCTCTACAGATGATGGCCTCCCTGCCCTGCCAACCCTCACTTTCTCCCCTCCTTCCGGGTGCCCCTGGGCTCCACAGCCTCCGCCGTTGCTCCCTGAGTCAGGCCTGATTTTGGTGCTGTCTCAGATCAATTCCTTTTGTCCGAGCAGCATCTCGACCCAGGGAGCTTGCAGAAAATCAGACGCTGGGGTTTTGGACGCTGCCTGCACCACAGACAGGACCTGGGGCTGGGCTCTGCTATTTTTGCCACTTTTCACCCTCAACAAGGAAGAAAGCTTCCAGTGGACCAGAAGACTTGGGCCCCTTCCCCTGGCTGTGCCTGTGCCCTGCTGTGAGGCATTCACCTTCTCTTCCCTGCTGTAATTGCTATGTTTGTGAGTCCTTGTTAATTGCCTGCTTGGGGCTCTAGACTCCCTGCCTCCTCAGCAGAGAGCTTGCTGCTTGGAATTTGTTATTGCAGGGCAGTCCCGTGCCCTCACCCCAAGTTTGTTCTTCCTGACTTCCCTTTCTAGGACTCTCCTGCCCACATGGGGAAAGCAGGGTCTTCCTGGTCGTGTGGCCCAGCCTCCTCTCAGAGCCATCTCATCACCCGGACAAGTGGCCCGGCTGGGGCTCACCTTCCACTCACCCCCAGGATCCCACATTCAGTGGACTTCTCTTGTCACTTGCAAGCCCTGGCTTTAGTTTCCCCCATCCCTGCTCATTTCCTCCTCGTCTCCGAAGCTCATTTGCTCTCTGCACCCTTGGGCTGTTCCTCCCCTCTCTGCCATTTTCCTTCTTGTGGCTTGCTCCTTGTCTTTTCTCCTGCCGAGCTTTATTGAACTAACTTGGTACCTAGTCCTGGGCCAGGCACGCGTGAAGGGAAGGCTCTCAGAGACCAGTAAGATGTGGTTGTTTCCTTTAAAGAACATCCAGTCTTGAGAGCGAAGCTGAGACCAATGCCAAAGTTAGCTGCGAGGCAGAGTGTCCAGAGGAAATCGGCTGAAGCTCATTTCCATCTTGCAGATTCCTCCCACCTGTGGCCTCACCAGAACTCCCAGTCCCTGGGATCACCTTGTAGTGTGTGTTTGCAGCTAGGATCTCCGTCCCTGGCTGGGAGGTGTGGCTGCTGCCCCTGGGTTTGCTATCTGGGTCAGCAGAGCCTGGTGCACAGGGTGGTGTTATTTCTGGGTTCCTTGTCCTCCGCTGCATCCATCCCTGCACCCTTGTTCGGTGGTATTTGTATCTGGCTGTCCCCTTCCCAAGGCTGATGGCGTGGCCTCTACCCCACTCCTGCTGTTCCCATCAAGTGTTCTGCATGGCCTTCAGAGCCCTGATGCACGTTACTGCATCTGGAGATGGTGTGAGCCCTGCCTGCGAGCAAGGAGCAAAAGGAATTGATCTGAGACAGCACCAAAATCAGTGCTGCGAGATCATGATTGCCCTAGGTAAGACTCAGCATCCCTTAAGCATCAGAGATCAGGGTTGGAAGATCGGATGTTGTGTGGTCAAAATCAGATGTCTAGGGGCTAGGGTGTGCAACTCTGGCTATTCAGAGAGTCATCTGCTTGTTAACTGGTCAATCATTCATTCATTCACATAACAATATCTGCTAGGTAACCCACTGACTGAATCTGTGCCAGGTGCTGGGAAATACCAGTGAGGAAGACCCTAGACTCATAGCCCCCATCCTTGGGACCATCCAAGGTAGTGTGGGATACAGGGACTAAATTCTGACTCATGAGTACTAGCTTCTCGATATGCCCTGGGTGAGCACACAGCATCTCTCTAACACAAGCTGGAAGGGCCAGGTCAGCAAATTGGGACTGCAGGCATCTGTGATGTGGTGGCAGGAGGTAACAGGCAGCCAAGACCCAGGGCCGTCTTGTCTAGCCGTGTGATCTCAGAGATGTTACCCAATATCTCTAGGCTTGGTTTCTGTGGCTGTAAAATGGGAATGACATATATATTCCAGGTTTGTTGAAAGGATTAAGCGGGGTACTTTACATGAAAGCCCTTTGTAAGTTGCAGTGTGGTGTTCAAATGATGCAGCTTGAGTTTTCCAGTTGAAAGGGACTTGAGACAAACAAGAAAATTATATAGTATCAGTAGGACGCCTGTCGAGAGGCTGAGAACCCAGGTTGTCAGTGGGGCCTCGACCTCACAGAGGAGCCATCCTGCCCTGCCAAACACAGGGAAATGCCCCAAGGATTCAAGGAACTACTCGCCAGCAACAGAGACCTCTTCCTAGTCCTTCTGGTTTTCTTTTTTTTTGTTTTTGAGACGGAGTTTCGCTCTTGTTGCCCAGGCTGGAGTGCAATGGCACGATCTCAGCTCACTGCAACCTCTGGCTCCGAGGTTCAAGCAATTCTCCTGCCTCAGCCTCCCGAGTAGCTGGGATTACAGGCATGCACCATCACGCCCAGCTAATTTTGTATTTTTAGTAGAGATGGGGTTTCTCCATGTTGAGGCTGGTCTCGAACTCCTGACCTCAGGTGATCTGCCCGCCTCAGCCTCCCAAAATGCTGGGATTACAGGCGTGAGCCACCATGCCCGGCCGACCTCTGGTTTTCATTCCCCCACTTTACCTAGCTTCTAGGAGAAAGATCTTTCTATGAAAAGAAAATGTGTGCCAGCTGCATATCCCTTTCTCCCTCTCATCCCCTGCCCCTCCCACCATAGAAAATTAAACTTTTATTTTGTTTTGTTTTTTAGAGATGGGAGTCTTGCTATGTTGCCCAGGCTGGACTCAAACTCTTGGGCTCAGGTGATTGATCCTCCTTGTCGCAGACTTCTAAGTAGTTGGGATTACAGGCGTGAGCCACTGTGCCCACATAAAACTTTCGAGAACAGCCTCTTTTGTTCTCTAGAGTATGTGCTGGGCAGGTGTGTGCAGTGGGTGAGGGAGAGGGTTGGGAAGGCAGAAAGCAGCAGGAAGCTAGGATTGTCCTGTAGGTGGGGCTTCGGTTGCTGGAGTGGACCGGAAGTCTGCCTTCTTGGGGGGGGGAGCTTTCTGGACCCTTCCCTCTGCCTTGGTCCTGGGAACACCTAGAAATTCCTCGTTTAGGAGTTGGGAAAACTGAGAAAGAGGAGAAGATGTCCCTAGCTTGATGGCTGCCTTCGCCTGCTCCCAGTGGAAATGGTCAGAGGGTGGATCTGCTCAGAGCTGGCTTGTGGCCTGATGCCACATTGTCACGGGCTGCGGAAGGAGAATCAGTTACAGCTCCCTCCCCCTACCTGGCCCTCACTCTGCTCCCTGGGAACCAGACTACCAGACTGCCTACTGCTGTGGCCAGTGGCCTCTGTCCCTCGGAACACTGTGGTCCTCAAGTTCCCTGATGTCTGTTCCTTCTCTGGTCTGTGGTTCTGTCCAGGTTGGTGGCCCATGTCTCTCTTAAAAGAGAAGTTGTCTTTGGAAGAGGAAGGGAGATGCGACAGAGCCCCCTGGGAGCCCAGGTGCTGAAGATGATGTTGCTTTTGCTATTGTGCCATGATTACTAGAGTGTCTAGAATACTAATCATCGTGAATACTCATGATCATTAGCATTTATTGAGCACAGCTTGCTCTTTGTCTTTTTTCCTGCCAAGCTCCATTGAACTAACTTTGTACCTAGTCCTGGGTCAGGCATGGCTGAAGGGAAGTAAGATGTGGTCTCACTGGTCTTTGAGACCAAGTATTACCCCTCTCAGAGAT
Organism: Rhinopithecus bieti; assembly: GCF_001698545.2. Lineage (NCBI taxonomy): Eukaryota > Metazoa > Chordata > Mammalia > Primates > Cercopithecidae > Rhinopithecus > Rhinopithecus bieti. The sequence continues at coordinate 490,966 of NW_016805082.1, read as the reverse complement.
AAGTGTTATTATGATTACTTTTTTTTAGACAGGGTCTCCCTCTGTCACCCAGGCTGGAGTGCAGTCATGCAATCATGGCTCACTGCCACCTTGACCTCCCGGGCTCAAGCTTCCTCAGTAACTAGGACTACAGGTGGGCACCAGCATGCCTGACTAATTTTTGTATTTTTTACAGAGGCAGGGTCTTGCTATGTTGCCCAAGTTGGTCTTGAACTCCTGGGCTCAAGTGATTTGCCCACCTCAGCCTCCCAAAGTGCTGGAACTACAGGTGTGAGCCACCGCACCCAGACTTATTATTATTATTATTGTTTTGAGATGGAGTTTCCCTCTTGTTGCCCAGGCTGGAGCACAATGGTGTGATCTTGGCTCACCAAAACCTCTGCCTCCTAGGTTTAAGCGATTCTCCTGCCTCAGCCTCCCGAGCCACTGGGATTACAGGCATGCGCCAGCATGCCCAACTAATTTTGTATTTTTAGTAGAGATGGGGTTTCTCCATGTTGGTCAGGCTGGTCTCAAACTCCTGACCTCAGGTGATCCGCCCGTCTCGGCCTCCCGAAGTGCTGGGATTACAGGCGTGAGGAGCCCCCACGCCCGGCCCAGCCTTATTATTATTACTTTTTTTTTTTTTTGAGGCGGAGTCTCGCTCTGTCACCCAGACTGGAGTGCAGTGGCCGGATCTCAGCTCACTGCAAGCTCCGCCTCCCGGGTTTACGCCATTCTCCTGCCTCAGCCTCCCGAGGAGCTGGGACTACAGACGCCCGCCACCTCGCCCGGCTAGTTTTTGTATTTTTTTTAGTAGAGACGGGGTTTCGCCGTGTTAGCCAGGATGGTCTCGATCTCCTGACCTCATGATCCGCCCGTCTCGGCCTCCCAAAGTGCTGGGATTACAGGCTTGAGCCACCGTGCCCGGCCATTATTACCTTTTTATAGGTGAGGAAAATGGAGCACAGGGAGGCTAAGTAACTTGCCTGAGGTCGCAGAGCAAAATAGTGGTGGAATCTGGATTGGAGCCCAGGTAGTCTGGCCCTGCTGTATCCTATGTGGGCTGTGACATGGAAACAGGGCTGTCAGCCCACTGGGCTCAGGAGGGGATGGAATACTAAAGGTTGGGAGTTCATGAGATTTGGGTAAGAAACTGGATTTCTCTTCTCAGGATGTTTCTGAGATGCCTGGGACTAAATTACAGAAACCATTTGGTAGCATGGGAATAGAAACTTCTGGAATTCTCAGAGTGCTTAGCCTGGCCTGGCAGTGTGAGAAGTGTGTTTGGGGTTTGCTCAGCGCTCGTGGGCAGTCGTTGCCCTTTTGGCTTTGTTAAGAATATTTCCAGAAACAGCTCCCTGCTAAATATTCTGTCTCAGATGCTCATATTTTCACAATTTTCCTATTCTGCCTGGGCTAGCAATATTTTGGGGGTTTTCCCTGAATCCTGTGATAGTTGGCTAACTGATCAAAATCTTGGATCCTTTGACTCTTTTTGGCCCCCGCTGGTGATGCTGACGTGGTGGTGGGGATGATGATGGTGGTGGCGATGGTGAAAGGGTGGAGAAGAATGTGATGACAGTTATTTCTACCTTTCACTAAATATCTACACTTCAATTCATGACCTCACTTTATCCTCACAACAGCTATGTGGGAAAAAAATGCCCAGTTCACAGATGAGAATGCTGAGGCTCAAAGGGTTTGTGTAAAGGCAGTAAGAAGTAGAGCAAGAATTCAAACTTAGATCTGCGCAACTTCAAAGCCTGGGAGCTCACCACGATGCCATTGTAAAATTGTGTTCCTGAGATGATGGTGGTGGTGTGTATCCCCAGCAAACTGCTAGAACACGTCATTCACCAGAGAGCTGTGAGCACATAACAAGGAAGTGGTGATCACCTGGTACCAGTGCTGGTGCGCTACCAACATCATACACCAACTTATCTGGTTTCCCCTTTTGATGAGGTTCCTTAGCTGGTGGACCAGGAGCACAGCTGGAGATGTGATTTCAACAGGCTTTACTTAGATGTGGCTTTATGTATTATACATATGATTAAAAATTGTGGTGGAAGTTTTAAAATGAAAACCAATTCACCCACCTATGCCGACAAATCATTTTTCACGCCTCTCTCCCCTCCTTACTGTCTGTGGTTCAATGTATCTAGTTGGTCATTGTGCACACACCACTTGTATCCTGGACAAGGGGTTTTATTGGCTTCCTGTCTGCTGGGCATGGAGCACTGGGTGCTGGAGGATCGAAGGTCTGGTAGGCTTGTGTCTGATTGAAAGGCTGTGCCTAAGGCGGCACACACCTTTTGTTCTTGGATCCACATCACTTTGGGTGGTGACCTCAGGCTGCCTCTCACCTCTTCCTGGGTTCTGTGCCATTTCTCATTTAGTAACAGCTCAGATGAGGACTTGGGGCTTTTGCCTATCAGCTCCATAGATGACACCAGCTGGGAGGGAAAGGCCAATACCTTGTATAACTTGATCATGAGTCAGAGCATCTGGACAGCCTGTCTGATAGGCTACACTGAGCAGAACGCATCTGTCTGGGTCAGGAGTCAGTGCTTCGCTCACCGAACCACCTCCCTCAACCACGGAGCAGAAACCACGAGACCCAGAGTTCTGAGTTGACAGCGAGCCTGGGAGAGACCAGGCATGCAAGTGTTACTGCCCAAAGTCAAAGTGTGTTTTCTTCCCCCAATGATTTTATTTGGTTATACCTTTAAAAATTATTATTACAAGGCTAATATATACATATTCAAAGAAAACTTGGCCAACTCAGATAAGTAGTAAGAATTTAAAAATGAGGCTGGGCATGGTGGTTCACGCCTGTAATCCCAGCACTTGTAATCTCAGCATTGTAATCAGCACTGTAATCCCACCAGCCAAGGCAGGTGGATCACTTGAGGTCAGGAGTTCAAGACTAGCCTGGCCAACATGATGAAACCCCATCTCCATTAAAAATTCAAAAATTAGCCAGGCATGATAGTGGGCACCTGTAATCCCAGCTACTCGGGAGGCTGAGAGAGGAGAATCACTTGAACTGGGGAGGTAGGGGTTGCAGTGATCCGAGATCATGCCATTGCATTCCAGCCTGCGTGACAGAGCGACACTGTCTCAAAAAAAAAAAAAAATTTTTTTTTTTAAATAAAAATGACACAAATACCCCTACAGAGACATTTTAACAATTTGGTATTGCCTATGCATGTTTTCTAAAAAAAATTTTTTCCTCATTACAACATTTAGGAAGCTTTTCTTTTTTGAAGTCTCACAGTATAGAAATGTACAGTGTAAAATGTGAAACTCCCTCTGAAATTCCCTCTCCCAGATTTTAGAACCTCTATAAATAGTTTGCTTTATATTCTCCCACAAGTCTTGTGTGCGTGTTCTGCTGTTTGTGTGCACGCCTATTCTCCCCGAAATGGAGTCATCACTAATTCCACTCTGCAGTAAAGACATGAATCTGGGAGGGAGGTGTTGGGGGAGGGATCTCCAAGAATTACTCCAAGGAGATGCCTGAGCTGAGTTTTGAGGGGCAGGAGTGACTTTTTTTTTTTTTTTCTGAGATAGGGTCTTGCTCTGTCGCCCAGGCTGGAGTGCAGTGGCGCGATCTCGGCTCACTGCAACCTCTGCCTCCCAGGTTCGAGCAATTCTCCTGCCTCAACCTTCAAAGTAGCTGAAATGACAGGTGTGTGCCACCGCGCCCAGCTAATTTTTGTATTTTTATTAGAGATGGGGGTTTCACCATATGGACCAGGCTGGTCTTGAACTCTTGGCCTCAAGTGATCTGCCTGCCTTGGGCTCCCACATGCTGGGATTGCAGGCATGAGCCACTGTGCCCAGCCTATTTTTTTCATTTAACATTCTATCTTAGATAGCTTTTTCTATGTCATTATCTACTTTTTTTTTTTTTTTTTTTTTTTTTTTTGAGATGGAGTGCCCAGGCTGGAGTGTAATGGCACGATCTGAGCTCACTGCAAGCTCCGTTTCCCGGATTCATGCCATTCTCCTGCCTCAGGCTCCCGAGTAGCTGGGACTACAGGCATCCGCCACCACGCCCGGCTAATGTTTTTGTAGTTTTGGTAGAGACGGGGTTTCACTGTGTTAGCCAGGATGGTCTCGATCTCCTGACCTCGTGATCCACCTACCTCGGCCTCCCAAAGTGCTGGGATTACAGGTGTGAGCCACCGCGCCCGGCCTCTACTTTTCGAAAAACGATTTTTGATTGCCTTATCAGCTTTCATCACGGGAACATATCATTCTTTCCTTCTTCTTATTTTAATCGTTTTATTGTTTGGGTGTGTTACTTGAACGCATTATTGGAGAATTAATGGAAAAAGAGCAAACAGAATGAGGGAGGTAATTGGCAAGCAGCCTCTGTGCAGGCCACGCTGGTCAGACTTCTTGTGGGTTATGCTGGTGAATTCTGGAAATAGTGTCTTCAAGGGAAGCTGACTAAGGCTGAGATTGAGTCAGATGGCCAGGGTTTAGAAAACATTTTGTTTGAATGATCAGAGGAGTTGAGCATGTTTAGCCAGAGGAGGTGCAGACTGACCTAGCACATGAGCACTGAGGTAGAGCTTCCACTGGAGCGTCTCCTGAGCTGGGAAACTAGGCTGGTTCTGTTGCAGTGCTAATCAGTGCACTAATCAGTGCAGTGCTAATCAGAGGTGATTGCGGTGCTGATCACACTTGGTGGAAGGAAGAGCTTCCTAATGCTGGTACTAAGGAAAACACTGTTTCTTCCAAAAGGATGGTCCCGTGAGGATAATAAGTGGATGACATGCCCTGTAGAATCTGTCCCAGCTCTGAGAATCCAGTTTTAAGGGTAGATCCAGCAGTTCTCCCCTTGCTTGTATCCTATTCCACCAGGACAGAGTCTGGTTCTAAGAGAGGACACAGACCTCCTGGTGCCCTCCCCTGGGGGTGGGGCCCCCCTATTTGCACAGTTGGTCCTCTCCCCAAAACAGGTGCTCAGATTTGTAGCCGTGGAGGAGTGTTTTAGAACCTAAGCAGTTCCAGAGGCTGCAGGCGGGCTTGGGTCTTTCCCGCTAGCTTCTGCAGATCCCTGGGTCCACCAAGGCAGAAACAGACCTGGCACCTCCATGCCATGAAATATGACTCAGCAATGAAAAGGAACAAGCTGATAGATGCAACGACTTGAAGGACCTCCAGGGAATTTTGTGCAGTTAAAAAAAAGCCAACAGCCCCATACATACCGTATTATTTATTTATATAACATAATTTTTTTTTTTTTGAGAGACGGAGTCTTGCTCTGTTACAGGCTGGAGTACAGTGGTGTAATCTGGGCTCACTGCAACCTCCACCTCCTGGGTTCAAGTGATTCTCCTGCCTCAGCCTCCCGAGTAGCTGGGATTACAGGCGCCCGCCACCACACCCAGCTAATTTTTATATTTTTAGTAGAGACAGGGTTTCGCCATGTTGGCCAGGCTGGTCTCGAAATCCTGACCTCAGGTGATCCACCCGCCTTGTGCTGGGATTACAGGCGTGAGCCACTGCACCCGGCCTATATAACATAATTTTTGAAATGACAGCATGTTAGTAGTAGAGGACAGATTAGCGATTGTGGAGCTGAAGGGGTGGGGGACAGGAGGGAGGTGGCTGTGGTTACAGAAGGCCCTGGGCATCCTCGTGTTGGAGCTGTTCAAAATGTTGACTGTGATGCTAGAGACAGGACTACGCTAGCGATGACATAGATGGAACTTAATACTCATGTGAGTAGCAGTGAAACGGGAAGTCTGATAAGATCCGCGGATGATCCTGCTGTTGTGGTATTATGATAGAGGTTTATGAGGTGTGACTGTTGGGAGAAACTGGGCAAGGTGCACAAATATCTCAGTATGATTTCCTACAACTGTATGGAAATCTACAAGTATCTCCATAAACATGTCAGTAATAGAAGGCACACTAGCTCGTGAAATCAGAATGTGGATTTAATAAAAAGTCAAGAAGATGAATGAAAAGAAGTTATGGGGTGCTGGCTGCACCTCTTGTTTCTCTTGTTGGGTTTTGGGGGATCTGCTGCAGGCAGATGCTTCTGCTGCGAGTCCGGTGACTTGGGGCAGGAGGAAGGTGGGGCAGCTGGGCCGGGAAGTAGGTCTTTGGCACATAAGGAGAGGGCTGGTGCAGACTTAGTGGAACTGGAGAGGCAGAGATGGAATTCTCTGGCTAAAATTGGCAAAAGAGGTTATGTCCTGGTGTGTGTGTTTTGAGGGCGACACACTGAACTGAGGACCAGGAGAGATCCAGCAAAGTCCAGCCTTAAATGGGGCCTGAGGACAGTGGGTGGCCAGGCCAGATCTGACCCCAGAGAGCCTGGGGGACTGTCAGCAGAGCCCTGAGATGTGGACTGAGTATTTTCTCCCCTTCTTGGTTGAGGGCACTTGGCAACTGGTGGATTATTCCAGCCTGCCCTGGGGAGGCTGCCTAAGTCTGGCTATGGGGAGAGAAGACCTTCCATCAATCCATCAATTAATCAATCAAGTGCTAACTCTGGGCAAGGTCAAGGGTGGAAGGGGAGGGAGAGAGGCAGTAGGAAAAGGAAACTGGGGCACTGTGACCAGCCAGGACTTCCTGGTCCACCTAGTTGGGGAAGAGGTAAGGCTCCAGGGAGAAAGTACCGTGGCTTGTTGTGGTCCTGGGAGGATTCTTGGTGAGACTCAGCTTTGGCCTGTGTGCTCGAGGGCAGGCAGGGTTCAGTAGGCGGTAGGGGAGCCCAGCCATTCTGAGCAGGCAGATGCGTCTGCCTAGGAACCTCTTGGTTCCTAACAGGCTTGGGGACCCTCCTGGCTAGAGTCAAGGTGAGAGTTGGGGGAGCCAGTGCCCTTGGACCAATGTGGAAGGAGTGATAACCCATGGACAGGGATGGGCACAGCAGGGGACCATCTCTTGGGCCCATTTGCAGTGTTCTTTTTTTTTTGAAATCAACACTGCATTTATTGATTTAGACTACTTTATTGAGGTATGATTGATATACAAAAAGCTGTACCTCTTTGTGATGTTAGAGACAGCGGCCTGTGCTAGCAATGATATAGAATGGAATTTATTTATTTATTTATTTATTTATTTATTT
>NW_016805082.1:447375-482554 GCF_001698545.2 Rhinopithecus bieti | reverse complement strand
TTTTTTTTTTTTTTTTGAGAGGGGATCTTGCTCTGTTGCCCAAGCTGGAGTGCAGTGGCATGATCACAGCTCATTGCAGCCTTGACATCCCAGGCTCAAGTGATCCTCCCACCTCAGCCCTGCTGAGTAGCTATGCCACCATGCTAAGCAAATTTTTAAAAAAATTTTTGTAGAGATGGGGTCTCACTGCATTGCCCAGGCTTGTCTCAAACTCCTGGGCTCAAGCAATCCTCCCACCTCAGCCTCCCAAAGTGCTGGGATTCCAGGCATGAGCCACTGTGCCTGGCTCTCCTCTTTTTTTTTTGAGACAGAGTCTCGCTCTGTCGCCCAGTTTGGAGTGCAGTGGCGTGGTCCCAGCTCACTGCAAGCTCCGCCTCCTGGGTCCACACCATTCTGCTGCCTCAGCCTCCCGAGTAGCTGGAACTCCAGGCGCCCGCCACCACATCTGGCTAATTTTTTGTATATTTAGTAGAGACCAGGTTTCACCATGTTAGCCAGGATGGTCTTGATCTCCTGACCTTGTGATCCACCTGCCTTGGCCTCCCAAAGTGCTGGGATTACAGGCATGAGCCACCACGCTCGGCTGCAGCTGCCCTCTTTTTATGGCCACAGAGTCTTCTACTGAGGACGGACAGTGGAGGAGCAAGCTTGTGTATGTCCTTGTCTGGTTGGATGCTGTGTTTATTTATTTGCAAAACATCTCGTCCCTGTTGACAAAGTGAAACATAAGATGACGTCTTTTTCTAAGATGGAGTTACTTATGTCAAGGGCGCTCTGTACAAGCCTCACGCATCTGCAGTGGGACCCTGTAGGAGGGCAAAGAACCCGCTTCAGTGAGGACTGCCTGACACAAGTCTCTACTTTCCTTTCTGGGAGCCGGTGCAGGGGAGGGTTGGCATAACCAGGTGAGTGGTCAGGACTGAGAGCCCTGAGCTGTTGAGGCAAATACTTTTCTCTGTGTCTCAGTTTTCCCCTCTTAAAAGTGGGTTAATAACCACTTATGGCCTTCCAAATAGAACATAATTAGCTAATTCCTGCTAATGACTGAGGCCTACCTACTGTCTCCCTTTGATTTTAATTTCTCCACCCACTGTTCACCCATCTGCCAAAAGCCAGGCAGCCCCATTCCTCCCTCCAGTCTGGTGGAACAGCTGGAGTTCCCATTCAAACTTAAAAACAAAATGAAAGGCTGGGTGCGGTGGCTCACGCCTATAACCCAGCACTTTGGGAGGTCAAGGTGAGCAGATCACCTGAGGTCAGGAGTTCAAGAGCAACCTGGCCAAATGGTGAAATCCTGTCTCTACTAAAAATACAAAAATATAAAAATTAGCCAGGCGTGGTGGCGGGCGCCTGTAGTCCCAGCTACTCAGGAGGTTGAGGCAGGAGAATTGCTTGAACCTGGGAGGTGGACGTTGCGGTGAGCTAAAATGGTGCCACTGTACTCCAGACTGGGCGACAGAGCGAGACTCTGTCTCAAAACAAACAAACAAAACAAAAACAAACAAAAAACAAAACAAAAAACAAACAGACACCCCCCCCAACAAAAACATAAAAGACCTTAACAGCGCAAGTCTACTGGGCCTTAGTGGGGAGCAACCTGGCAGGTCTTTCCAGGAGCCCAGGAGCCCATCCTTGGCTGGTCCACATCTACCTGCCCGTGTCACTCTGCCCCGACCCACGGCTCCGGGAGAGCTCCACTGCCGTCCTGCTTCCTTGTAGCCCCTCTGTCCACTCTCTCTGGGAGAGAGAAGAAGGCCAGCCAGGGTGTCCCTATCCACTTGCACCCATGGGTAGTTCACCCCACAAGGCCAGAGAGTGCTGGCCAGCTCGCAGCATGCTCTGGGCTTCAGCTTACACATCAAGCTTCTGGTAGTTTCCAAAAACTTTTTTTAAAACAATGAAAACCTTGTTTCAAATACTTTTTTTGCACAGCCTGAAAATAATGAAACAATTGGCTTGAAGCAGGAGCAGGACACAAAGGGCCTCTGGATCATTCCTTAAGACAAGTTAGGGATCCAAAACCACAGGCAGACCCACAGCGGCAGGAGGAGGGAATCTGCGCACGGCTGCAGCCCCAGGAGCTGCTCTTCCACCTCTGAGGGCTCCCAAGGGATCGTCCCCTCCCTCCCCCCTGGGGCCCACGGCCAGGTGAAGGAGGTGGTGGCCATAGCAAATACACTCATTATTTTTGGACATCTTTGTGCCACGTAGGTGTTTCCAATATCACGTCTAATTCTTACAGCAGCTCAGCTTCATTTTCAGATGAAAAAAGGGTTAAGGGAGGATAATTTTTCAAAAACCCAGATAGCTGAAACTGTGGCAGAGCTGAATTTTGAACCCAAATCTATCTGACTCCAAATCCAGTGTTGCTCTCCTGGGCCCTCTGCTGCTTCTCCTCGGGGTGGGCTGTGTGGGTGTGGGGTGGGGGTGTGGGTGGCAGTTATTACTAACTCCCCATATAGAGCCACCCTTGACATAAGTAACTCCGTCTTAGAAAAAGACTTCATCTTACATTTCATAGGGCACTTTGCCAACAAGGACAAGGTGTTTTGCTTGATAAATTTAAAGACTGCATCCAAACAGACAAGCATACTCTTCCACTGTCCTCAGCAGAGGACTCTGTGGTCATAAAAAGAGCAGGACTTTGGCAGTTCACCCTCTGCTGTCACTGGTGATAAGCACCCAACGTCCACTGCCAAAGGCTCTGCCCACATTACAGACTCTTCCCTGAAAGACTGAGGAAACAGCCAGCCTAGCCAAGCCCAGATTTCTTTTTGTCATTGTGGCTCTCCCTGGACTGGTTCATTAACCCTGTTTCCTATCCCCTTTCTCTTGATATGTTTTTCAAGTTTGCCATAAAATGTTACCTTATGGGTTTCTGATAATGACGCGTCTAGTGTATCTTGCATGGCTCTGCTTGCCGAGAGAGCATTCATGTAGGAGGACTGCAGATTAGGTGGTGCTCCTAACAGAAGTGTTCTCTGAATTTCATTTACAGCTGGAATTTCAAGCGGAATGGCAAATTCATTATGTCTATCACATACCATCCCTAAGATCGCTGCTTTTCTTGGATTCCTTTGTCCCTGTGTTAGATTTTTTTCAAGTCTGTCTCCAGATTTTGATGGGTCTGAGTATGGGTGGACAGATCTCCAGGCTGATGTGATCCAGTCCTAGAGGGCTAGAACACATCTTGGCTGATTGTTTTTTTTTTTTTTTTGATACGGAATCTCACTCTTTCTTTTCTTTTCTTTCTCTCTCTCTCTATGTATTTTTTGTTTGTTTTTGAGATGGAGTTTTGTTCTTGTTGCCCAGACTGGAGTGCAATGGTGCAATCTCGGCTCATCGCAACCTCCGCCTCCCGGGTTCAAGTGATTCTCCTACCTCAGCCTCCTGAGTAGCTGGGATTACAAGCATGCGCCACCACGCCTGGCTAATTTTTTGTATTTTTAGTAGAGACGGGATTTCTCCATGTTGGTCAGGCTGATCTCAAACTCCTGACCTCAGGTGATCTGCCCACCTCGGCCTCCTAAAGTGCTGGTGGGATTACAAGCGTGAGCCACCACGCCTGGCCTGGAGTCACTCTTTCTTGCCCAGGCTCGATTGCAGTGGCGTGATCTCGGCTCACTGTAACCTCCACCCCCTGGGTTCAAGCGATTCTCCTGTCTCAGCCTCCTGAGTACCTGGGACTACAGGCGTGTGCCACCACATCCAGCTAATTTTGTATTTTTAGTAGAGACAGGGTTTCACCATGTTGGCCAGGCTGGTTTCAAACTCCTCACTCCACCTGCCTCAGTCTCCCAAAGTACTGAAATTACAGGCGTGAGCCGCCACACCCAGCCTTGGCTGATTTGTTGATGGTTCTAATGGTTTATGGTTTGGTAGTTTTGTAATAGCTCATGACGGTTTCCTGCTTGTGTAGGGATGTGATGCGTTTCTGTGCTCGATAGTGTCATGGTGTCTGCTCCATCCTCCCACAGATGGAGGGGCCAGTCTGCATCTGTGCTCTGTCTTTGGCAAAAATCTGTTCTTACTTTTGGTAACTCTGCTTGGTGTATTCTCTGTCCTCATTGGTGTCCTGAGGACTGTGATTCTCGTAGTATCTTTGGTAACTATTTTTCTGGTTGTTATACATCTTGCTGTATATACCCACCCGAAAGCTCATTGTAATCTGCTAAGTTCTCTGCAGGGGGCTCCTTTGGTCCCAGGGGTTCCTCCCTAAAAGTTACCTCTGACAGGGATTTACTTTTCCTTAAAATTCTTTAAGCTGGCTCTTTGCCTGTCTGGCAATCTGTGAGATACTTTGCATTAAAAGTGCAGGGATTTTTTCTTTTGGGGCTTAACTTTTTTTTTTTTTTTTTTTTTTTGAGATGGAGTCTTCCTCTGTCACCCAGGCTGGAGTGCAGTGTCATGATCTCGGTTCACTGCAACCTCTGCCTCCTGGGTTCTGGTGATTCTCCTACTTCAGCCTCCCAAATAGCTGGGACTACAGACCCGTCCCACCACGCCTGGCTAACTTTTTTGTATTTTTAGTAGGGATGGGATTTCACCATGTTAGCCAAGATGGTCTTGATCTCCTGACCTCATGATTCGCCTGCCTTGGCCTCCCAGAGTGCTGGGATTACAGGCGTGAGCCACCGCACCTGGCCGGGCTTAACATTTTTAGGGTCCTCAAGTCTGACTCTACATCCTCAGGGGGTCATGCAGGGAGTCTTTCTGACTTCCAGCTCTATTTGGGCAATGGTTCCATTTCCCACCTTAGCCAGCCGTATGAGTGGGGGTTATGCAACAACTGGCTTCCTCTTTCAGCCGAGTTAAAAGGCGCAGTGGCTCACGCCTGTAATCCCAGCACTTTGGGAGGCTGAGGCGGGCAGATCACCAGGACAAGAGATCGAGACCATCCTGGCAAACATGGTGAAACCCCGTCTCTATTAAAAATACAGAAATTAGCTGGGCATGGTGGCAGGCACCTGTAATCCCAGCTACTCGGGAGGCTGAGGCAGGAGAATCGCTTGAATCCGGGAGGTGGAGGTTGCAGTGAGCCGAGATGGCACCATTGCACTCCAGCCTGGGCGACAAGAGCGAAACTCTGTCTCAAAAAATATAAAAATAAAAAAAAAAAATTTGTTTTGTCAATCGCCATCTCCTAAGTTGAGACCATGCTTGCTATGAGCCTTTCTGGCGCCACCAGCTTCCTAGCCTGGCAACAGCCGAGACCCTGTCAGTTCTTGGAGCTGCAGGACCTGGGTAAAGAACCCGATCACCTGAGGTTTTCCTCAGGGAGCCAGACTTTCAAGGTGAAGTGAGATGATGTCTCTTTTTCAAGAGGGTGGCAGTTTGTTTTTTCAAACGGCTTGATTTCTAATTTAAGTTTTAGTGGGGGCTTTGGCCTTAGAATCAACTATGCCATCTATGCCCAGTAAGCTGACTGTGCCAATTCTCATGAGTGGTACGAGGTCAGAGACCACCAGGTCCATGCACCTTTGTGTCCTTCCACAAGGTCAGACTTATTGATGCGACTTCAATCACACAAGCCACGAGCCGCATGGAGTTCCCAAAGAGACAGTTCTCCTTAGTACTTCCTGTTCACTCCGCAGTCAGAGCCTCAGGCACACAGGCTCAAACCACTCCAGTCAATATTGCAAACTAGGCCGGGCACGGTGGCTCAAGCCTGTAATCCCAGCACTTTGGGAGGCCGAGGCGGGCGGATCACAAGGTCAGGAGATCGAGACCATCCTGGCTAACATGGTGAAACCCCGTCTCTACTAAAAAATACAAAAAACTAGCCGGGCGAGGTGGCGGGCGCCTGTAGTCCCAGCTACTCGGGAGGCTGAGGCAGGAGAATGGCGTGAACCCGGGAGTTGGAGCTTGCAGTGAGCTGAGATCTGGCCAGTGCACTCCAGCTTGGGTGACAGAGCGAGACTCCGGCTCAAAAAAAAAAAAAAAAAAAAAAAAAAAAAAAATATTGCAAACTATACATCATAATATTCTTAACCAATATATAAAAGTACGGATTAAACATTCCACATCAAAGTAACATTTAACATCAAGAGAAAGGGGATAGGAAGAAGGGTTAACAAACCAGTCCAGGGAGAGCCACGAAGAGAAAAAGAATCTCCTGGTGTGAGCTGGCTCATTTGTGGATCTTGCAGGGAAGAGTTTCTGATGTTGGCAGAACCTTCATTGGCAGATTCTGGGTGCTTATCACGAGTGACAGCAAAACGGTGTCAGTGAAGATGGCATCTTGAGCTGCCGAAGTCTTGCTCTTTTTATGGCCACAGAGTCCTCTGGAACGACAGTGAAGGAGTGTGCTTGTGTATTCCCCTGTCTGGTTGGTTATTTATTAAGCAAAACGTCTTGTTCCTATTGGCAAAGTGCCCTGTGAAATGTAAGATGAAGTCGTGTTCTAGGATGGCGTTACTTATGTCAAGAGTGCTCTGTACAAGGCTCCTGGTCCCTTGGCTGCATGGGGAGGGCCCTGGGCAGTGCTGGGAGTTGGGATGGGACTTGAAACCTGCAGGAGTTGGCTGCTCACTGGCAGAGAACCACTGGGTTTTTGTGTTGACAACGTCCTCACAGCCGGCTGAGTCAGGCCCTGGGGGACTTTCCTTCAGGCTCTAACCAGGTGTGGAGACTGGTGGTTTACTTCCTTCAGTGGGAGTTCTTGGCTGTGGGTCAGCTTTGTGTTCCCCTGATGGGCTGGGGTTACAGATCTACAGATATTTCTGGATCTTCCTTGGGGCCCTGCAGCCCCACCTGTTTTCCAGCAGCTCCTTCTGGTGAGGCAGCTGAGGGCGGTGACGGGTCAAAGGGAAAGGTGGGCGGGCTGGGGTTTTGGGGTGTCTACTACCAGCTGGCTGGGCCTGCAGCTGGGCCTGTGCTCTCCCAGGAGGAGCTGGAGTGTGTCTTTCTGGGAAAAGTGATAGCCTCAGGGACTTCTGGGACTATGCTTATAACCAATTGTGGGAGGGTCCCCAGGGCGTGGAAGCAAAGTTCAACCTGGCACAGCAGCTTCCCTGCATCCCAGGTGGTTGCTCAAAATAGACCAGCTGAGACTAAGTCAGCTTCTCCTGCTGGTGACGGGAAGGGGTGAGCCTCCAGGAAATGGTGGGTGGAGTTTCTCCAACTTTCAGGTTCCCAAGAATGACCTGGGGCACTTGATAAAAACTTCCAAATCCCAGGCCCTGCTTTCTGACGCATGACATCAGCATCTCCAGGGAGAGGGGTTTGGGAATCTGGATGTGGAACAAACACTGCATTTGTTTCAGTTGATTTTTATTGTTCTTTTTCACGACCAGACAAGTCCAGGAAATGCTGGGGGTTGCAATCAATGGGAACCGTAGGCTTTTGCAGGTTTCGTGAAAATTGGCTTCTAGAGAGATCGATTGCCCCTAGTTGGGGAGTGGGTGGGAGGATTCCAGTGTGGGCTTTCTTTTCCTTTCTCATTTGCCCCTGGGTCATCCCCAGATAAGCACTCAAGTGTCCTCTCTTATGAGGTCCCGTGCTGGGCCCTGGACTGCCATGGTGGCAGGTGGGGTGAAGTCCCGCCCTCAGGAGCCTGCTGACTGCCTGCTCTGTGCACAGCGCCTGGAGCTTCCCGGTGGCTGCTGATTTAACTAGGGAGGGCCTGTCTATGTGGGGTCCCTCCTAGCCGGAGACAGGTCCCGTTGATAATCAGCAGCCTGATGAAGAGGCCTTCCTGCAGCACCCCTCTGGTATCTGTCTCAGCTCAGCATTGCCCAGGTGACAAACACAGCGTTCATTCTTGGCAGTCGTTCCCTGCTGTCATCTGAGGTGGGCTTGAGTCGTGCTGGGTATCCAGGGAATCTGGCTAGGATACAGCGCAACCTTGTAGCCAGTCCGGCAGGGAGCGCGCACGAGGCTGTGCTGGCTCCGTCTTTCCCTTGCAAAGGAAGGCAGCTTCGACCTGCCACAGAATGCTTTCTTCCCCGGGGAGACCCTTGCAGGTGCTCGGGCTCTGCTTTCCTTTCTCGCTTGAACAATTACAGGGATAGTTTATGGTTCTCAAGATCCTGGTGGGGGTGATGACGTCATGGGATTGAAATCCGTCCCACCTGGTGGGTAGGTACACTGAATCACTGAGCATGTCAGTCAAGAGTCTTGGCAACAAATCAGTGGCACTTGGCAGCAGCACACAAATCCAGCCACCCCTGTCCTCGCCTCAGGTCTGAGCAGCATAACTGTGTCCCTAGCTGGTGGCATCGCCCCTGCCCCTTGACCTTGATCTTCAGCCTCAGAAACAGGTTACCCATTGTCATGCAATTGTCCTTCATGGTCCCTCCCCAGGATTCCAAGGGACCTCTTCAGGTTTCCAGGTTCAGCCCCTTCCTTCCCAGCAGATCACACCCAACCTTAGCCACATGAGGAATGATCTTTAGAAAGGGTCTGGCCCGAAGCTTCATTTTCCATGTCTGCTTTGGTTGGAATCTTGTGTGGCTTTGTGGGCAGTTGGTAGTATTTTTGTTGTTGATAAGTGCAGGGGCCCTTCCCCGTTGCATCTCTCTAAGGAGAACCATGCTCTGAGCTACCCATGGCAAATTCTGGCTTTGGGCTTGTTGGTCCCCAGAGCCAGTGGGGTCGTGGGCCCTGGAGGGTTTGCACTCAGCGACAGGTCTGAGTGTGTTTGAGGAACCAGGAGAGCGTTTCTCTCAAAAGGAGGATTCTCTGGTTGACTCACACAGTTTTGTTAGCTCAGCATTTAGCTTTCAGCCCTGGTGAGTTTCTCTGAATTAATGAGAGTAGGCTGGCCGCAAGAATCTTTCCTATATTATCAAATAAAATAGGTCTCTTTTTTTGGCCCTCTAGAAATCAGTGTTTTTTTCTTTTCATTTTGGAGAGCCTGACCTTGGGGAGGATACGCATCAGTTGCTCTAGTGTGCTTCAGACAACGAGATAAGATGAAATAGGGTGTGCTCCAGGACTTCTCCACTCCCCCTTCCTGGGTTTCTGGATCTGACCCCTCTCTCCCTGAGGAAAGTTGGGTGGGATGGCGATGGTTGGATCTTGTGCCTGCTAGGTGGGATGGTGGTCTGATCCGTTCCCTGCGGGTGGATGGTGGTGTGATCTCGTGTTCTGCTGGACTGGAATGGTGGTCTGATTCGTGTCTGCTGGGTGAATGGGGTCTGATCTCGTGTCCTGCTGGGTGGAATGGTGGTCTGATCTCCGCCCTGTGGGTGGGATGGTGGTGGGCCCTGTTAGATCCTGGCCCTTTAGGGTCTGTACCCTGCTTGTCCTGAGCCCTTATCCCCAACCTCCCACCTGGAAGTCATTCCTCGCTCCCTTGTCTGAGTGGCCTGGAGCCGAGCTGCTGTGTTTCTGGGCCCTCTGGCCAGGAGCTAACTAAAGTGGGCCAGCAGGAAGAGGCTGTGATAGTTACGTGGCCTCTATCTGTGTTTATGGTAAGCAGACACCTGGCTTCATAGCACCGTTTTTTGTGTGCACCTGCAAATATGTTTGCTTTTCAGAAAGAGAGACAAGAGAAGTGAAAGCAGGCACAGGCACAGGATCTCGCCTGTCGGCTGTGGCCCCATGGGGAGGTGTTATGTCTACAGTTGTCTAAGTGTCTAAGTGGATGGGAGCTCCCTGAGACCTCCTCCTTCCTCCTCCCCCACCCAGGAGTTAAAAGAGCTTTGCTGCTTCACTGACTTTATTAGCTTTGTGACCTTGGAGGAACAGGCTACTCCCTCTCTTTCAGCCTCAGTGCTCTTATCAATAAAACGATGGGATTATGCAACAGTATCTCTGTTACACCTGAACATGGAGCCAAGAGCTAAGGTTATAAAAGGAAGCAGCCCAGTTACTGATTAGACAGCACTTTTGGGCTGAGTGGCGCCACAGAGCTCACACTGCAGGGAGGACGGAGGACCCACCATTGAGCTAGCGCCACTGCTGGCAGCCTCGCTCTGTGGCAGAGCCTGGGGAGATCCCTGAGTCAATGCCCTCAGCCACCTTCCCCTTCTCATGGGAGTCTCTGCCTACTTTCCTGTTTCCCTGAATCCTTGCTCCCTGAATTCTGGAACCTAACCACACTGGGAGGCAGTAAACCAGGACCAGATTCTGGGTCTGCCACCAAGCGCTGGGTGACCTTGCAAAATTAGCATTCTTCCCTGCCTTCTCTATATAACAGGGGTGATAGCACCAGCCAGTCTGGAATGAGTCACAGGATTGTTGTGAAGATCCAGTAAGAAAATGGTTGTGAAATTACCCTGTGAATTGGATATACATCTAAACATAATAAATTATTATTTTGTTACCTTTCTTTCCTTCCTTCCTTCCTTCTTTTTCCCTCCCTCCCTCCCTCCCTCCCTCCCTTCCTTCCTTCCTTCCTTCCTTCCCTTGGTCTTGCTGTCTCGCCCAGGCTGGAGGGTAGTGGTATGATCATGGCTCACTGCAGCCTCAGCCTCCCTGGGCTCAGATCATCCTCCTGCCTCAGCCTCCTGAGTAGCCAAGACTACAGGTGCATGCTGCCATGCCTGGCTAGTTTTTTTTTTGTATTTTTGAGGAGATGGGGTTTAGCCATTTTGGCCACGCTGGTCTCGAACTCCTGGGCTCAAGTGATCTGCCCACCTTGGCCTTTCACAGTGCAGGTGTGAGCCACCATGCCTGGCCCTTTTGTTAAATTTCTTTTTTTTCTTTCTTTTTTTTTTTTTTGAGACCAAGTCTCACTCTGTTGCCCAGGCTGGAGTGCAGTGGTGTGATCTCAGCTCACTGCAATCTCCGCCTCCCGGGTTCAAGGGACTCTTGTACTTCAGCCTCCCGAGTAGCTGGGATAACAGGCGTCCGCCACCACACCCGGCTAATTTTTTTGTATTTTTAGTAGAGATGGGGTTTCCCCCATGTTGACCAGGCTGTTCTCAAATTCCTGACCTCAGGTGATCCGCCTGCCTTGGCCTTCAAAAGTGCTGGGATTGCAGGCACGAGCCACCGCACCCGGCCACTTTTGTTACCTTTTTTTTTTTTGAGATGGAGTTTCGCTCTTGTTGCCCAGGCTGGAGTGTAATGGCATGATTTTGGCTCACTGCAACCTCAGCCTCCCAGATTCAAGCGATTGTCCTGCCTCAGCCCCCTGAGTAGCTGGGATTACAGGCGTCCACCACCACGCCTGGCTAATTTTTTTGTATTTTTAGTAGAGATGGGGTTTCACCATGTTGGCCAGGCTGGTCTCAAACTCCTGACCTCAGGTGATCCACCTGCCTCGGCCTCCTAAAGTGCTGGGATTAGAGGTGTGAGCCACCACGCCCAGCCTACATTTCTTTTTTTTTTTTTTCCGAGACAGAGTCTCACTCTCTTGCCCAGGCTGTAGGGCAGTGGCATGATCTCAGCTCACCGCAACCTCCGCCCCCTAGGTTCAAGCCATTCTCCTGCCTCAGCCTGCTGAGTGGCTGGGACTACAGGCATGCACCACCACGACTGCCTAATTTTTTTGTATTTTTAGTAGAGACACGGGTTTCACCATGTTGGTCAGGCTGGTCTCAAACTCCTGACCTCAAATGATCCACCTGCCTCAGCTTCCCAAAGTGCTGGGATTACAGGCGGGAGCCACTGTTCCCGGCTACATTTCTTATACTTATATACACATACACAGTCTGTTCAGAGTCTAGCCGAAATCTCTGTTTTCTCATTCTTAAGTATGATAAGACTAAGTATGATAAGACTCAGTATGATAAGTATCATTCTTAAGTATGATAAGACTACCAGAAGCCACCAGATGTCTAAAGAAAACCTAGCCTGAAAGAAAGTCAAAGGGGAAGTTCCAAAGATAATATAAAAATATCTAGTTGAAACTGGGTGCAGTGGTGCACCCTATAGTCCCAGCTACTCAGGAGGCTGAGGCAGGAGGATTGCTTGAGCCAGGAGTTGAAGACCAGCCTGGGCAACATAGCAAGACCCTGTATCTTAAAAAGAAAAAAAAGATTGCATTGCATCTATAGCTAAATTTGAGAATAGACATCTTAATATTGAGTCTTCTAATCCATGAACAGCATATATTGCTTAACTAATTTAGGTCTTTTAGAATTTCTCCCAGCAGTATTTTGCATCTTTCAGTGTACAGGTTTTGTGCATTTTCTGTCAGATTTACCTCTAAGTATTTCATATTTTTGAAGCTATCGTAAATGGTGTCTTTTAGTTTTAGTTTCCAGTTGTTCATTGCTGATATGCCAGTACAAAGACAGCTACGGGAGTGTTTCTGGCAGCTCTATTTGTAATGACCTCAGATTGGAGACACCCCAAATGTCCATCAATAGGTGAACAGGTAAACACAGGCTTGTGTACCCAAACGATGGGATAAATGCAGCAACAACCGAAAGGCATGCACTGCTGTGCACACAGGAACCTGGGTGAGTCTCATAGGAATCGTGCGGAATGAAAGTAGCCAGATGGAAGAGTGCATACTGCAGAATTCTATTTACATAAAGCTCTGGGAAAAGCAGCCTGAAGCAGATGCGTGGTTTCTTGGGGACAGGAAATGGATTCAGGGAGGAACATGTGGGAGGGGCCAGGAGGAGACTTTGAAGGCCACGGACATGGGCATCATCTTAGCTGTGGATGGTTTCATGGGTGCATATGGATGCCCAAAATTGTACACTTAAATATTTACACTTTATTTTATGCAATAATACCTCAATGAAGCTGTTTTTTAAATTTAATGGAAGGTTTGCAAGAGCAAGTCAAAGAAATTCCCAAAATAGAACCAAACGCTGAAGAAACACAAAATACGGGAGAGAAAAGACGACAGCTGGAGGTGTAGAGGATCCATTCTTATCTGTGATGTTCCAAAATGTCACCACAGTACAGTCTGTTTGGCTACATGTGCTGCTTCATTTGTCTTTCTCACCATTCACCGAGCCCTTTGAATTGGAAGGTTTAGGACTCTCTTCAGCTCTTGGAAATACCCTTCCAGTATTTCTTTGGTAATGGTCTCTTCTCTGCCAGGCCCAGAAAAGATTGGGCTCAAGTATTCTAGAAGACAGAGGTGAGACAAGAAAGGACATTGTTCGAAATCCCCAAATCTCCACCTCGGCCCCAAGCCAAAAGACAAAGACCCCACAGACTCCCACAGTGGATGGGAAAAGTAGTCTGGAGAGATCGAATCAAAGAATGTCTGGGCTTGAGGACCCCAAGTACAGAGGAAAGCTGTCGTGAGAGGTGAAAAGAAGGGGAAAGAGTCTCTTCGCCTACATGTTCCTGAATGCTAGTGGCTGGGTTTAAATCACTCCAGCCAGGAGATTAGAAAATTATTCTCTGGAGCAATGGAACCATCCACAGGAAGATGTATATAGTCTAACAGTTGGGAGTGCCCAGAAAAAAATCTGTTTCGCCACTTACTTGTGTCCCCCCAGGTGAAGCCAGTTGTGGCAAGGCAGGCACACAGAGCTTCCAAACAACCTTCAGGAGCTTGTTTCTAAATAAAAATAACCACCCAGGATCCCCCAGCATTTGAGGAAAGTCTTCAACATTGAAGAGAAAGTCAAAACAGAGAAAAGATACTCAGTGGAAATATAAAGATGAGAAGGTTTTGCATTCACAAAGCAAATACAAGATGCCATAAAAGAGGAAAATTCAAAGAACAAGAACGCTCTTAGAAATTAAAATTTTGATACCAAGAATGAAAAACTCAATTGAAAGGTTAAAAATAATGAGATGGATAATATGGAGAAAGGATAAATAGAGGATAAATATAATAAGGATTAAAGAAAGGTAGACCAGGGAAGATGAAAAGGAGACATAATCTAAAAAATAAGACAGGAAAATCACTTTGGGAGGCTGAGATGAAAGGATAGCTTGAAGCCAGGAGTTCGAGACCAGCCTGGGCAACATAGCAAGACCTTGCTTCTACAAAAAATTATTAAAAAATTAACTGGACACGGTGGTGTACAGCTATAGTCCTGCCTACTCAGGAGGCTGAGGTGGGAGGATTACCTGAGCTCCAGAGTTCAAGGTTACAGTGAGCTATGATTAGACCACTGCACTCCAGCCTAGGCAACACAGCAAGACCCTGTCTCAAGGAAACAAAAAGACCCAATTCAAAGCACATCCTCAAGGCTTTCAAAGAAAGACAATGAAGTCATAAGTAAAAGATAGTGAGTTTATAATATTATCATATTTCTCAAAAGCAAATTAGAACTAAAAAACAATAGAGCCGTCAGAATTCTTTTCTTTTCTTTTCTTTTCTTTTTTTTGAGACAGTTTCAGTCTGCCACCCAGGCTGGAGTGCAATGGTGCAATCTCAGCTCACTGCAACCTCTGCCTCCTGGGTTCAAGCAATTCTCCTGCCTCAGCCTCCCGAGTAGCTGGGATTACATGCACGTGCCACCACACCCAGCTAATTTTTGTGTTGTTAGCAGAGACGGGGTTTCACCACGTTGGCCAGGCTGGTCTTGAACTCCCGATCTCAGATGATCCACGTGCCTTGGCCTCCCAAAGTGCTGAGATAACAGGCGTGAGCCACTGCGTCCAGCCTGAGCCCTCAAAATTCTAAGTGAAAATTATTTTAAACCTGTAGTTCTATACCCAGCCAAATTTCCATAAGTGTGAGTGTAGAATTAAGGTATTTTCAGAAACATGCAAAGTATCAAAAAATATTCTTCTCAGAAAGTAAATGTTCGTCTCTTCTGGGTCTTTATAGTTAGAAAAAAATTTTTAAAAAGTATATGTTCCACCAAAATGAAGTGTAACCCGAGAAAGATGAAGACATGGAATCCAGGAAATAAGGGTTTTAATGCAGAAGAAGATTAAGAAAAATCCCAGGGTGATGGTGAAGGAAGTTCTGGACAACTGCTATGAGAAAGGACGGGGGCTCTCGAAGTGTGGCCCTCAGGAAGAATATGAAATAAGTTATTTAACAGATTTTATATGTAGAAGATTGAGAAGAGTACTGCAGAGCTCTTAGACTGTATGTAAAGATTTGGGTACAAATTAAAAAGTAACCCCAGTAAGTGAAAATTCACAGCAGGAAAAACAAAGAAATTGTACAAAGAAAGGAAACATAATAGTGAACAATATTTTCACAGGCTAATAAAGAAAACGTAGAGTATGGATATGATTTTTTTCAACTTTGGGCTTGTAACTATTGGGAGGATTGGGAGAGAAAGGGCGGAAGGACACTAAAATCCACATTGTCATAATAGAAAGTCAACCGATTTCTAGATGGATGAGTCAAGAGATTATGGTGTTGCCATAGTATTTAGAAATCTAGAGACGACTCCAGAACGAGCAGCTTGAACACATTTTAAGTGGCGTCTGGAATGTGTTTGTGTGTGTGATATTCGATCAACTCACAAATATAGCCAATTAGGAAACCAAAATTGGAGTTATAAGTATCCCAGTAAGGCAGGAGTGAGGAGAATCTTTCATGCGGTGAGTTGCTAGTGGGTAAATGTCACAAACCAAGACATGTCAGCTTAAATTTACACTGTCGAATTATGAGATCACCACCAGAACGACATCAGGAAACTGTTGAAAGGGCCAACACATATGGGTTTGGGATGGGCTGTTGCTTTTGTTGTGAGCCATATTGAGGGGGTGTGAGGTAGTTAAACCGAAAGTGCCACAGCGCCAGGCCATGGTGCGTCCCCAGGATTCAGGGCGGGTAGATGGCATGTGCTGTGGGCAGAAACCTTTGCCAGTCCGTCACTGTGGGCAGCAGACACCCCACCTGCCCCTCTGTATTCTGGCCCCTCCTCATGGATACCCTTGGCAGGGAGGACCCCAGGGAAGTCACCATCCTGTTTGTTGGGCATTTGGTTTGTTTGCTTTTCCTTCTCTTGGGGCTGCGCATGGGTGTAGATTCCCACAGTGGGCCTCCCACTGTGCTTTCCGGTCCTGGACTGGGGTTCCCAAGGTTAAACACAGAGCAGTTTTTTTTCCACGACGGCAGCACCTTTTTACTTTTGGCTGGTTAAGGCCACTGGGTAGGGTGTGCAGTTGAGTGCTGGCCACAGGCTCCTGGGCCAGGTGATGGGGGACTGAATCTGGTAGGGGCTGTGTCCGAGTGAGCAGTGCCTGCTCGTAGAAGTCTGCACAGGGGCACCATAGTTGCCAGTCATGGTCTTGGCCTGGGGCCCCTCTCCGGGCCGGGGCACCCACCTATGTCAAAGATGATTCACTGAAGGGAAGACCTCGAAGACCGAGTTTCCACAGCCCTTCATTGCATTTTAATTTAAATGAACAATTCGTAAGCAGTGATCGCCTGGTGCTGTCCAGACCCTGAGATGCGTGGTCGGGAAGGCCGACCTCATGTTCCTCCAGAGCATGCCCGGGGTTCATGTCGTGGAGTCTGCGCTCTGGGCAGTGGTCCCCATGCCTCTGGGGGAAGCCCCCTTCTTCTCACCCAAGCCCCTGCTTTCTTCTTTCACCCAAGCCGGACCTCACAAAATGTGAACATCTTCTCCAGCGGGGCGCAGGGGGAGAGGGGTGAGAGGGTCTGAGTGGTGGCACCTCTCTCCCGGCAGAAAGTGAATGGCTTGGAGGAAGGCGTGGAGTTCCTGCCGGTCAACAACGTCAAGAAGGTGGAAAAGCATGGCCCGGGGCGCTGGGTGGTGCTGGCCGCCGTGCTGATCGGCCTCCTCTTGGTCTCGCTGGGGATCGGCTTCCTAGTGTGGCATTTGCAGTGTGAGTAAAGCGGGGGCTGGCTCCGGGGAGGACGAGGAGGGGGTGGCTGTCCCTCCTCCCTCAGTGGACAGACCCAGGGCCGCCTACTGAGGACACGAGGGTCTCTTGGCCTCTCTGGAACCCCGATGGGGAGTGATGGGAAGCAGTCAGGGCTGGCCCATTGCTCCCTCCCGGCATTCATTCCCCGTTGTGGATGGCGAGGGACAGGCAGGGGTGGTACCGCCTCCCCTGACCGAGCGCCTTCTGGTCTCACACAGACCGGGACGTGCGTGTCCAGAAGATCTTCAATGGCTACCTGAGGATCACAAATGAGAATTTTGTGGATGCCTACGAGAACTCCAACTCCACTGAGTTTGTAAGCCTGGCCAGCAAGGTGAAGGACGCGGTGAGTGCAGCCTGCCCAGAGCTCTGCCTGGCTGTGTGCCCTGGTGTCACACCTGCTGGGCAGGAGGGACATACCTCGCCTGTGCTCCCAGGGCCTTGGGATGGGGGTGATCTGGGACGGGGCCCCGAGTCCCGGAGGGGAGGGGGCAGCCCGGGCTTAGGGCAGCGTCATCGCTGTGTGGGACCCGCCTTGAGTCTCTGCCCTTCCTCAGCTGAAGCTGCTGTACAGCGGGGTCCCGTTCCTGGGCCCCTACCACAAGGAGTCGGCCGTGACAGCCTTCAGGTGGGTGCAGAGAGAAGGCTCAGTGGGATGCATCCCAGACTGGCTGGGAGTATGATCGGGGTGCAGTGTGTGGGGCGGAAAGCAGGAGATGGTGCTGGAGGTCCTGGCCTGGAGAACCAAGGAGGGTCGTCGCCGTGTCCTCCTGTGCGTTACTTGGCAGCCTGCCTCTTCTGCCCCTCGGCAAAGGTGACTGTTGCTGTGATGAGCTGCCCAAAGGCCTGTGAAGTGCTTGGCATGATGCCAGGAATGGCTGTGATTCTTTGTTGTTTTTCCAAATGTGGGTTTGGGGGAGTTGGGGCGCTGAGGCAGGCTTCAATGAGTCCCCATATTTTCTGTGCTTGTACAGTTTTTCACGCATACTTTTGTAAAAAAATAGACTTTATTCTCAAACTGCTTTTTATTTTGCTAGTTCGTTTGAACTCTGGGGAATGCTGTGTGGCAGGTGCATTCCCAGTTCCTTTCTCAGGTCAGAAAACAGGCTCAGGAAGGTGACACTCGGGGTGTCCTCACTTGTGGCCAAATTCCAGTGGGTTCCCCCCGCCTCATTCCTACCCCTGAGCGGCCTCCAGAATTGGTCTGGTTGGGGATGAGACTGAGAGCAGCAGGCAAAAGGGCAAGTCCTCTTGCTTTGGGGTGGGAAGACGGGTGACACGAAAGAGGAGCTGGGGCAGAGCCTCTGCAGATGGAGGGCCCAGGTGGGCCCCCGCGGGTGGCCTGAGCGGCCCATGCGCCCTGGAGTCGCTGTAAGTGCACGTGGGGGCAATGGGGCCCAGAGCTCCGCCTCAGGCCCCTGCTCTCTCCCCAGCGAGGGCAGTGTCATCGCCTACTACTGGTCTGAGTTCAGTATCCCGCAGCACCTGGTGGAGGAGGCTGAGCGCGTCATGGCCGAGGAACGCGTAGTCATGCTGCCCCCGCGGGCGCGCTCCCTGAAGTCCTTTGTGGTTACCTCAGTGGTGGCTTTCCGTGAGTCCGAGGGCCAGGGGTGGGCATGGGACTGGCCAGCCTTCCATGGAGTGGGGCTGGGCCCTGGACCATTGCAGGGGACCGGCACTCCCAGGGCCCAGTGCACCAGAGAGAAGATTACGTGCTGGCCGGGCACCTCCCTTTAGATAATAAGGAAGCAGGAATAAGGAAATGGATTGTATCAGGAAATTCTTTATTCTCCTTCTTATTCTTCAGCCACTGACCCCAAAACCGTACAGAGGACCCAGGACAGTAAGTATCGTGCCCACCTCCTCCTCTGGGTGGGGAAGAGGGGGGATGTGGCCAGATGCCCTTGAGCCAGTGGGGTCCCCAGTGCATGTCCCTCTGAATGAAGTATACTATGATGATCTTTCCAGGCCCTTCCTCTTCCAGGCCCTTCTGAGAAGCCCCTTTCCTGATTTCCTGAGGCCCAGGGCAGCCTGGGGCATCTCAAAGGGGCCAGGCCCATGAGGTCTCAGGTTTCTCCCCCTAGCTCTGCCCAGTCCTGCCCCCACACACGCCCTTCTTGTCTCCTGTGCAGACAGCTGCAGCTTTGCCCTGCACGCCCGCGGTGTCGAGGTGATGCGCTTCACCACGCCCGGATTCCCTGACAGCCCCTACCCCGCTCATGCCCGCTGCCAGTGGACCTTGCGGGGGGACGCCGACTCAGTGCTGAGCCTCACCTTCCGCAGCTTTGACCTCGCGTCCTGTGATGAGCGCGGCAGCGACCTGGTGACGGTGTACAACACCCTGAGCCCCATGGAGCCCCACGCCCTGGTGCAGTGAGTACCCCGGGGGGCGGGTGGGGCTGTGGGAGCTTGGCAGCTGCCCCATGGGGGCCAGCTTCTTCAACGGATTGCAGCACAGTCCTGGGATACAGTTTACGACTCTTGGCCACAGGCCACTGCCAAACGTCCAGGCAGCAAGGGGCATGTGTGGTGTGATCCTCAGCTGGAGCTCCAGTGGAGTCTGAGAGGTGATTTTTCTTAGCCTTGGCAAGGCAGAGGAAGGCTCTGTGGTCCCCAGATACCAAATCTAGCCTGTGCAGGGTGCGCCCCCTGAACTACCAGAGAGAAGGCTCTGCCCCCAGCTGTAAAATGTAGGCTTTGTTATTAAGCTATATGAAGGCCAACAGATCAGGAGATGACTGCCTTTGAAAAGACAATTTTGTTGGCGGGCATGGTAGCTCGTGCCTATAATCTCAGCGCTTTGGGAGGCTGAGGCGGGAGGATCTCTTGAGGCCAGGAGTTTGAGACTAGCGTGGGCAACAAGACTCTGCCTCTATAAAAAATAAAAAGCTTAGCTGGGTGTGGTGGTGTATGCCTACTCAGGAGGCTGATGCAGGAGGATCTCCAACTCAGGAGGTCAAGGCTGCAGTGAGCTGTGATTGCACCACTGCACTCCAGCCCGAGCAACAGAGCAAGACCCTGTCTCAGGCTACATGAGGAAGCACTAGGATGGTCAAGGGGTAACAGGAATGAGGGGAAAATGTAAGCAAGAGCCTTTATTAAGGACCGGGCATGGTGGCTCATGCCTGTAAGCCCAGCACTTTGGGAGGCCAAGGCGGCTGGATCACTTGAGGTCAGGAGTTGGAGACCATCCTGGCCAACCTGATGAAACCCCATCTCTACTAAAAATACAAAAATCAGCTGGGTGTGGTCTCTACTAAAAATACAAAAATCAGCTGGGTGTGGTGGCGGGCACCTGTAATCCCAGCTACTCGGGAGGCCAAGGCAGGAGAATCACTTGAACCTGGGAGGCAGAGGTTGCAGTGAGCCAAGATCGCACCACTACACTCCAGCCTGGCAACACAGCAAGACTCTGTCTCAAAACAACAACAACCAAAAGAGCCTTTATATGGTGTACACAGAAAAGGCAAGACAAATCCGGGTGAGAGGTTTAGAACTGACTTGTTTGAATAATTTCAGTAGGCTCTGGGGCACAGGAGCTGTTCCTAGTTCTCTGATACTTGGGTCTGGGGTGGTTAGGGCAAAGAATAGTGGCCCTGAGTGTGAGATCTTTTTGGAGGAGGTGGGGCTGGGCCCTCCATGGGTGGGTTTGTATAGGGAAGGTTTGCTTGCAGGTGAGTCCTTTCCTATCTCTAAGCATTGGCCAGCCCTCCACAGTCAGCAGGGCCCCAGATGTCAAAGCACCCGCATTACAGAAAACGGAAAGGCATGGTTAATGCACCTGTGGGATACCCCACGTCAGGGCGGAGCGTACTGCGCAGAGGTGCTGTGCGTGGTGGGTGAGCTGCCTCTCCTGCACTCGCTGGGCCAGAGCCTTCTGTGGCTGACTATGGAAATGAGCTGGGCGGACGTTTAATGATTAATAATGGGCTAAAATTCAGGCCAAGAATAATCTAGAACCATCGGCTGCCACAGCTTCGCAACCAGGACTTCTTTTCCATCTCTCTAATTTATTAATTGTACAACAAAGAAGTACATGGTCCCAGTGGGAAAAAGAAATTGACAAGCAAAAGGAAGACTAAAGTCACTCGTCATCTTACTGCCTAGAAATAACTACTGTTAATTCTTTTTCTTTGAGACGGAGTCTGGCTCTGTCGCCCAGGCTGGAGTGCAGTGGCAAGATCTCCGCTCACCGCAACCTCCACCTCCTGGGTTCAAGCCATTCTCCTGCCTCATCCTCCCGAGTAGCTGGGATTACAGGCATGCACCACCACGCTCAGCTAATTTTTTTTTTGTATTTTTAGTAGACATGGGGTTTCACCATGTTGGCCAGGCTGGTCTCGAACCCCTGACGTCAGGTGATCCGCCTGCCTTGGCCTCCCAAAGTGCTGGGATTACAGGCGTGAGCCGCAGCACCTGGCCAAAGTTTTGATGTCTATTTTCCCCGCCTTTTTTGCTGTGTGTGTGTTAAGAAATAGGATTATCCCATGCATGCAGTTTCATTACCTGCTTTAACAAATGAAGTATATTATGATGATCTTTCCAAATCAGTCACCCTGTCTCCCAGGGTTTTTATAAAGTTGCATTGTTTAGAAGGAGGGGACACAATCAGGATGATATGGTTGTGAGCAGTGTGGACTCTGGAGCTTGAATGCCTGAGTTTCAATTCTAAGCCTGCCACTTATTAACCATGGGATGTTGGGCAAGTGACTGAAGATCTCTGTGTCTCAGTTTCCTCACCTCTGAGACAGGGATAACAGTATCTACTTCATAGACCTGTTATGAAGATTGTGAGTTAATAGATTAAAGAGCACCGAGAACCATGCCAGGCATGTTCCTCTTTTTTTTTTCTTTCTTTTTTTTTTTTTTTGAGTGTCCTGGTTGACCAGGCTGGAGTGCAGTGGCACAATCATAGCTCACTGCAACCTTGAGCTCCTGAGGCTCTGGCCTCGCCCCTGAGTAGCTGGGACTACAGGCAAGCGCCACCATGCCCAGCTAGTTTTTTTGATTATGGAGATGAGGTGTCACTCTGTTACCCAGGCTGGTCTGAAACTCCTGGCCTCAAGGAATTCTCCTGCCTCGGGGCCTCCCAGTATTCTGGGATTCTAGGCCCGACCTTGGCATGTTCCTGATAAATATTGGTTGTTACCACTGCTATTGTTCTGATTGAACCCACAGCTTATGTAGTAAATCCTCTGTTGTGGGCATGTATCATGTCTATGGTGTTGCTTTTTTTTTTTTTTCAAGATGGAGTCTCGCTCTGTCACCCAGGCTGGAGTGCAGTGGTGCTGTCTTGGCTCATTGCAACCTCCGCCTCCTGCGTTCCGGCGATTCTTCTGCCTCAGTCTCCCAAGGAGCTGGGATTACAGGCATGCGCCACGACACCTGGCTAATTTTTGTATTTTTAGTAGAGACGGGTTTCACCATGTTGGCCAGGCTGGTCTTGATCTCCTGACCCCAGGTGATCCACCCACCTCGGCCTCCAGGCATGAGCCACTGCGCCCGGCTGGGTGTTGCTCTTTTAAACAAAGGTGAACCATTTATCACTAACTCCTTCCATCAGTGATTGTGTGGGGGAGGGGCTTACCTGAATGAAGGTCTCTGTGACTCCATTCTTAGCCCTCTGTGGATGGGACCAGAGTTAGGGATGGGGTCCTCGGGCACCTCTGCCTGGGAGCCTGGTTTGGGCGTGTGAAAAGCTTGGGTTCTGCCGGCTCTTCCTGATGCCCACCCTCTGCCCCTACAGGTTGTGTGGCACCTACCCTCCCTCCTACAACCTGACCTTCCTCTCCTCCCAGAACGTCCTGCTCATCACACTGATAACCAACACGGAGCGGCGGCATCCCGGCTTTGAGGCCACCTTCTTCCAGCTGCCTAAGAGGAGCAGTAAGGAAGGGCAGGGCAGGGCGGAACTGCCCGTGGGCCGCGGAGAAGGGGAAGGCCTTAGTGGGGGTGACTGAGCTTAGGAGGCCACAGGCTGGACCCTGTGGCTGGGGAGCTGGCCTAGGTCAGCAGCAGAGGCTGAAACTTGAGCCAAAGGCATCTGGCCGACCGCCTGGGTCAGGAGCCCTCCGGAAGCTTCGGCACCCGACACCCGGCCTTCCTGGCTGTGCACTTGCTGCGCAGCATCCAGGCGTCCAGGAGGCAGCTCCAGGCCTCAGGCTGCAGAGTCCTCGCCTGCCTGCTTGGCTGGGCAGGTTCCTGATCCTCTTGCTTTCTCCCACCTTTCCTCTCAGGGTGTGGAGGCCACTTACGTAAAGCCCAGGGGACATTCAACAGCCCCTACTACCCGGGCCACTACCCACCCAATACTGACTGCACATGGAACATTGAGGTAGGAACTATGGGGTATGTGAACATGTGTGTGCGTGTGAGCATGTGTATGCACATGTGTATGTCTCCCTGTGTGTATGTGTGCATACATGTGTGTGCATGTGTTTGCATATGTGTACATGTGTGTGCATGTGTGTGTGTGTGTGTGTGAGAGAGAGAGGTGGATGGCAAATGAGGAAGACAGAAGAAAGGGAAGAGGAGATCCTTTATTAACCCCAAAGAGGCAGCCAAATGTGGTGACTCACACCTGTAATCCCAGCACTTTGGGAGACCAAGGCGGGAGGATCACTTGAGGCTAGGAATTCAAGATGAGCCTGGGCAACATAGTGAGACCTCATCTTTAAAAAAAAAAAATACAAAAATTAGCCAGGCATGGTGGTGCACGCCTGTGGTCCCAGCTACTCAGGAGGCCGAGATGGGCGGATCATTTAAAGCCAGGAGTTAAAGGCTACAGTGAGTATGACAGTGCCATTGCACTCCAGCCTGGGCAACAGTGAGACCCTGTCTCAAAAACAGCAAAAACAAATAAACAAATCCCAAAGAGACCATGTGTCTGGGGGTCAGGTCTTCCCCCGCAGTGTTGGGCAGACCCAGACTCTTATCCTAGCTCCTTGTCAGGTGACAGAACGACCTGGGCAGGTGCTGAAGGTCCGTGGGCCTCAGCTTGCCCCCAGGTGAAGTGAGGGTGATAGTGCCTGGGTCTCAGAGGTGCCGTCAGGAGGAAATCAAAGAAGGTGTGTGAGAGAAGAGAGTCACCAGTCTGTGCCGCTCACGCCATCCCAGCCCGAGCTGCCTCCCTTTCCTTTCTTTAAAAATGTCAGGAGGGCCGGGTGCGGTGGCTCATGCCTGTAATCCCAGCACTTTGGGAGGCCAGGCAAGTGGATCACGAAGTCAGGAGTTCAAGACCAGCTTGGGCAACATGGTGAAACCCTGTCTCTACTAAAAATACAACAATTAGCCGGGTGTGGTGGCCCGTGCCTGTAATCCCAGCTGCTCGGGAGGCTGAGGCAGGAAAATCGCTTTAACCTGGGAGCCAGAGGTTGTGGTGAGCCGAGATCTTGCCACTGCACTCTAGCCTGGGCGACAGAGCGAGACTTCGTCTCAAAAAAAAAAAAAAAAAAAAAGAAGAAAAGAAAAGAGGCCAGGTGTAGTGGCTGGCGCCTGTAATCCCAGTACTTTGGGAAGCCAAGGCAGGCAGATCACCTGAGGTCAGGAGTTCGAGACCAGCCTGACCAACATGGCAAAACCCCATCTCTACTAAAAATACAAAAAAAATTATCTGGGCGTTGTGGCATGTGCCTGTAATCCCAGAGGCTCGGGAGGATGAGGCAGGAGAATCGCTTGAACCCGGGAGGTGGAGGTTGCAGTGCGCTGAGATGTTGCCACTGCACTCCAGCCTGGGCGACAGAGTGAGACTCCATCTCAAAAAAAGCAAAAACAAAACAAAAACGAAAACAAACAAAAAACGCTGGGAGAACTTTCCAGCCTGTCTTGGTGATGGAAGGCAAACCGTCTCTCCCTGGTCCATGCCGCCGCCTCCCTTTGATGTCCTCAGGTTCAGGGAGGAGGGAGGGAAGCCACAGATTCCCAGCAGCCTCTCTTCCCTCAGGTACCCAACAACCAGCACGTGAAGGTGCGCTTCAAATTCTTCTACCTACTGGAGCCTGGTGTGCCTACGGGCACCTGCCCCAAGGACTACGTGGAGATCAACGGGGAGAAGTGAGTCCCCGGGGGTATGGGGGCTACCTGGCCCATGCTGCAGGGGGAGGGGTCCCACCAGTCCCCCAGCTCCCAGCTGTCCCTCCTCATCTTGTGCCCCCCCTCCGCTCCAGGTACTGCGGAGAGAGGTCCCAGTTCGTCGTCACCAGCAACAGCAACAAGATCACAGTTCGCTTCCACTCAGATCAGTCCTACACCGACACCGGGTTCTTAGCTGAATACCTCTCCTACGACTCCAGTGACCGTGAGTGAACGCTGTTGGGAAGAGGGCAGCCTGCCCCGCATGTTCTGTCTACCCTGCATCTCGTTAGCATCATGCTTTGCTGATTCTAAGATGCTGGAGAATGTAAGAGCATCTCACCCTTCCCGTACCTTCGCGAGGAAAACACGCTACCTTTGATGCATTAATTAAAGCAGGCTGGCTATGAGCGCTGGTGCACACTGTGCCCTTTCCTTCTGGGTCACAGTCCCAGCATGAGGTACCTGCAGCTGGAGACGCCCCTCATCTGAGCTCCCCTGCCATCTGTCCCTCAGGCCCACCTTCACGGTGACTTGGATCATCTTGCCTCTGTGGCCTGTTGGCACCGTTAGGTTCATAGGGTAATTGTGAGACGCATTAGGAAGTACCATTGGCTCTGTGAGCAGCGGTTCCTCCACATACACAATGTGTTTTTATTTCAACCCTGCAACATAGAATAACCTTGGGAAGACATTTAACTATGCTTAGGAATCCAAATTTGAGGTAAAATTCAAGGGCCTTGTTCATCGCCAAAAGTACACTCAGATAAACCGACACCTTTGATTTAAACACTTACCTGTGACTGAATTTTACCTGTGCCGAGGTGGTGACAATGGCCTCCTTACAACGTTGTCATCTGCAAAGTGGTCAGATGCCTCCTGATTTCAGAAACATTGAAATATGGGAAATGTTTAGAGTGAAGGAAGCGCGATGCCGCACTGCATTTGGACAGGACATATCGCATGCATCGGGGACCTGCTGAGCCTCACAGGCGGGGCCTGGCCCTCGGGGTCCCCAGGCGGCCCAGCACACAGGGCAGGGCAGGGCCTGCGACCAGCCGGCCTCTCTGCAGGGCACCCGGGGCTTCCTGAGCTTCGATCCTCAGTGGTGGGGAGGGACCCTGCCAGCCCAGGTTGGGGTCTGTGGCCAGCCCCCTTCCCACACTAGCTGCAGGTGCAGGAACCCCTTTGTCACACCTTGGTGGGCCTAGGCAACCCCTGCCCTGGGCCACAGCACCCACCCTGCTCCTCTGTGTTTGTGGCTGGGAGGTTGGCCCGAGGGAGGGAGCCGGGAGCCAGTGGAGGGAGGTGGGTGGGTGCTGGGGGCCTCAGGCCTGCATGTGCCCACAGCGTGCCCGGGGCAGTTCACGTGCCGCACGGGGCGGTGTATCCGGAAGGAGATGCGCTGTGATGGCTGGGCCGACTGCACCGACTACAGCGATGAGCTCAACTGCAGTGAGTCAGGCTGGGAGCCCTGGTCTCCCCACCCTCCTTCCCCACCCTGCCTGCGTCCCATGGCCCTGCTGGCTGACTGCCGAGGCAGAAAGGCTGGAGGTGGTGGGAGTTTTTGCTCTTGGCCCTGTGTAGAGACCTCTGGCCTCCCTCCCCACCCTGCCATATGGAGATCTTGGCCTCTGTGGGGCAGGTGGTGGGGTGTCTCGGAAGTGCTGAGGTCAGCTTGGCAGCTGGTGGAGCAGGGCCACTTGGGTCTCTCCGCAGATCGGAAAGCGGTCCCCAGGTAGCTCTGATCGCCTGGGCATCCTGGGGAAGCAGTGGGTGATGAGGGCCTCACGGCCGACCCTCCCCTTACCCCGCTCCAGGTTGCGACGCCACCCACCAGTTCACATGCAAGAACAAGTTCTGCAAGCCCCTCTTCTGGGTCTGCGACAGTGTGAACGACTGCGGAGACAACAGCGACGAACAGGGGTGCAGTGAGTGCCGGGGCGGGGCGGGCAGGTGGGCGGGGCAGCTCAGGGTGGGCGGGGCAGCTCAGGGTGGCTCCTGGTGGCTGAGTCCCGGTGCCTCTCCAGGTTGTCCCGCCCAGACCTTCAGGTGTTCCAATGGAAAGTGCCTCCCCAAGAGCCAGCAGTGCGATGGGAAGGACGACTGTGGGGACGGGTCCGACGAGGCTTCCTGCACCAAAGGTGAGGCCCGCCCCGCCCACCTTCCTGCTGAGGGCCTCGCCCCTGGAGGAGGCTGCCCTGAGCACACCCACGCACAGGATGCCCCGAGTTTAATGAACACAGACCACCTGTGGGTGAAGTGTGATGAGAAAGGGCTCTGGTGCGGGGAGAATTTTCCGGAAGGTGGAGAACCTGTGGCAGGGCTGGGAGGCCAGTGGGCCTGGGTGGGGCAGGCCTGGGTGAGGGGTAAGGTGCAGGGGCCATGAGGCCCCGTTGGTGGTTTCTGGCTTCTGGTCAGATGCTGCAGAGGAATTGATCCCCTCCCTGTGTCCTCCTCCTTGAACAGTGAACGTCGTCACTTGTACCAAACACACCTACCGCTGCCTCAACGGGCTCTGCTTGAGCAAGGGCAACCCCGAGTGTGACGGGAAGAAGGACTGTAGCGACGGCTCAGATGAGAAGGACTGCGGTGAGCAAGGCATCTGAGTACGGTTGTGCAGGTCGTTCACTGTGCGAGGTGCCCACCAGAGGGCGCACCTGGAGGGCATCTGAGTACGGTTGTGCAGGTCGTTCACTGTGCGAGGTGCCCACCAGAGGGCGCACCTGGAGGCGCAATCCCACCAGCACCTCACTTAGCAGCTCTGTGCTTGCGTCTCCTGGAGGAAAGGATGGCCTTGCCAGTTGTCAGGAAGGCACCACCCCACGGGCTGGCTCTGGTCTTGGAGAAGGGCCCGTACAGCCAGCATCTCAGGGCTTCTGTAGCATGGCGAGGTCGTGGCTGCAGTGCATTGCTGGCCCCTGCTGTGTAGACACAGCTGTAGGGGAGTAGCCTGGAGAAGAGCAGCCCAGCTCACCCAAGCCCAAGGCAGGGCCTCGCCCTTGCCCGCCCATGCTTTAATGTGCAGTCTCCATGTTTCAGAAGCATTGGCTGGCCACAGGTCCGATTTGAGCACAGCTGCAGCTATTCTGTGACCTCACATCAGTGGTCCATTCGTCCCTCTGAGAGCTGTGTCCCTCAGCATTCAAAGATGCTTCTCCCTGCTCCACGCCGCCCCCTCTCCTGTGACGCCCCAGATAACGTCAAATCAGGCAGATGACACCCAAATCAAAGTGAAGCCAAGCAGCCGGCCTCCGGAGGCCCTCGCTGCATTTGTGAGGGAGGGGGAGGTGGGAAGACGCGGGTTTGAATTTGGGAGCGGGGAGAAGGAGGGGCATGGTGGAAGGGAGTCTGTGAAGCTCAAAGATAGTTTTGGGGGTCCCTCATGCCCTGGCCACTCCAGCAGTGCTGTGCATGCCAAAAGCTGGCTTCCCCACACAGGGTCTCCTGGCACCCACGCATATCCCCTTGGGGTTCGACGTCCCCACCTTGACTTGCTGTCCTCTGGTTCCCTGCCCCCCTCTGCAGACTGTGGGCTGCGGTCATTCACCAGACAGGCTCGTGTTGTTGGGGGCACAGATGCGGATGAGGGCGAGTGGCCCTGGCAGGTGAGCCTGCATGCGCTGGGCCAGGGCCACGTCTGCGGTGCTTCCCTCATCTCTCCCACCTGGCTGGTCTCCGCCGCGCACTGCTACATCGATGACAGAGGATTCAGGTGGGTCTCTGGGTGGGCAGCAGGGAGCCTCCTTACTGGCCGCTTGCATCTGGGAGTCATGCCAGGGTGGGTTGGCACCAAGGAAGGGCATTGGAGGGGTGGGCACATGTGTTAGTCCATTCTTGAGCTGCTCTAAAGAAATACCTGAGACTGGGTCATTTATAAAGAAAAGAGGTTTATTTGGCTCATGGTTCTGCAGGCCATATAGGAAGCGTGGTGCCAGCCTCTGCTTCTGGTAGGGGTCACAGGGAGCTTCCATCCGTGGCAGAAGGTGAAGGGGGAGCAGGCACGTCACATGGCGAGAGCGGGAGCAAGAGAGAGCAGGAGGAGGTCCCAGACTCTTAAGCAGCCAGCCTCGTGTGAACTCAGAACTCACCCATCACCATCAGGAGGGCACCAAAACATTCAGGAGGGATCCGTGACCAAAACACCTCCCACTATGCCCACCTCCAACACTGGGGATCCCATTTCAACATGAGATTTGGAGGGGACAAGCGTCCAAACCAAATGAGCAGATATCCCAGGACGGGGCTTAATAACAGT
This sequence comes from Rhinopithecus bieti, assembly GCF_001698545.2. Classification (NCBI taxonomy): domain Eukaryota; kingdom Metazoa; phylum Chordata; class Mammalia; order Primates; family Cercopithecidae; genus Rhinopithecus; species Rhinopithecus bieti. The sequence continues at coordinate 453,558 of NW_016805082.1, read as the reverse complement.
AACAATAAAAACTCACTGTATTCGGTGCCCACTGGCAGCCAAGTGCTGTCTCTGTGCCTCTCCTAAGACCCCCAGCAAGTTAGGCAGGTCGATTGTATTCTCATTGTACAGAAAGTAAGGTTCAGAGAAGTAGAGATGTTTGCTCGAGGTGGCACAGCTGTTAAGTGGCAGAGCCAGACTTGAGCACAGGTGTGGTCTCCGGTGAGTCTGCACTGCACGACTCCTTGGATTGGCCAACATGACTTTGGATTCATGCTCCAGCTCTGGCTTGCCAGTGACCCTGGGCGGGTTATTCAAACTTCCTAGGCCTTGGGATCTTCACTGATGATGGTGACAGTGTCAGTTCCCACCCTTAGAGTTGTGAGAATTAAGTACGATGCTGTACCTGAGTCACTTTGCGCTGTGCCTGGCACATAGTAGGTGCTCAGCATGTCATGGCCTCAGACACACACGCAGATGAGAGGCCTGGAAGGGTCACGTGAGCATCCCAGGCTGCGCTATTTGTGTCTTAGCTCCCGGCCTCTCTGGGCGTCTGGCCATTGGCTGAAGGAAGGAGTTTTAGGGCCTGGCTTGCTCTGAAGAGGCAGGCGCAGGGGCGTGGGCCTTCCAGGAGAGTCCACCCTCGGGAGAAGCGGATGCGCTTTCTGCTGGCTGCATGATTTTCCATGGTAGACAGCCCCAGGAGCAGGTGGCCCAAACCCTCCGCTGCCCTTTGCAGGGAGGAGAGATGGGCCCACAGCAGGAGGGAGGCCTGCAGCACAGATGGAGTGCACTCAGACACGTGCACAGGGCTTGGGTGATGGAGACAGACAGCAAGAGCCTGTGGGGAGTGGACCCAGCTCCATGGTCCCCAGCTTTGCTGGGTGCTTGACATGTGGCTTTGTCCAGCCTGAGACAATCCCTTGTCTCATTTTGTCACACCCAACTTCACCCAGAGCAGGGATGATTTTTTTTTTTTTTGGAGTAATGTGAGCTTAAGAATTTTGTGTGTGTGTCTGTGTGTGTGTGTGAGTCAGAGTCTCACTGTGTCACCCAGGCTGAAGTTCAGTGGTGCAAATCATAGCTCACTGCAGTCTCAAACCCCTGGGCTTGAGCAATCCTCCTGCCTCAGCCTCCCAAGTAGCTGGGACTACAGGCATATGCCACCATGCCCAGCTAGTTTAAAATTTTTGTAGAGACAGAGCCTTGCTAAATGCTAAGCCTGGCCTCTAGCTCCTAGGCTGAAGTGATCCTCCCATGTTGGCCTCCCAAAGTGCTGGCATTACAGATGTGAGCCACTGTGCCTGGGTCAACCACTGCTCTTTGAGGTTGGCTTCTGTGCCTCTTTGACATGCCCTATTCTTTCCTTTTTTGAGCCACGTCCTTGCTTTCTGGCACTACGAGGTACAATAGGCTCATCTTGTGTTTCCCCAGCCCAGCCCTAGGACCAGCCATTTCTCCAAGGAGGCCTTTACTGGGGATGGTATTTAGAGACCAAGGTCCAGCTGCTTAGTGTGTTCATTGTCACCATGGTGTCATGTCCCGGCCCCGTCAGCAGGTGGAGCTAGGAAATGGCTGGGTGCATACTAAGAACACCACTGTTGTCCTGCACTGCTTCCTCCTTTCCTTTGCTTCATTGCTTCCTTTCTCATTTCCTTCTCCTTCATCCTGTGTTGATCAGCAGTCATGCTTCTGCCAATGTGTAGTGCAATTAATATTCAACACCCATGGTTATTATTGACACTAGAGAGACCAACATGAATAGGACTTGGTCCCTGCAGATTGTGCGCCACAGACTTGTGAGGGTAGGAACAAGACATGACACACACGTGCAGTAAGTGCTGTGCCAGGGCTGTGTCCAGGCTCCCTTGGGCCCAGCATGTGGAGTTTAGAATTTTAAACCCATATGCCTGAGGGACTGGGGATGGCGACTGTTGGGAACACTCAACATAGGTGTCTGAACTGAGGGTTGAACGTGAGGGTGTTTGTCAGCTGGACCAGGTGGCTCAGACCTTCCAGACAAAGGGAGTGTCGTATGCAGAGGCATGGAGGTGTGAGGTGTACAGGGGCCTGGTGTCACGGGACCCTGAGCACATGGCTAAGTCATCACGCATTCATCAGGCACTGCCGGGAGGCGGCATCACGTTGCAGTTAAATGCACAGGCTGCCTAGGTTCCAACTGTGGTCTACAACATATTAGCTATATGATCTTTGGCAAGTTGCTCTCTCTGTGCCTTCCTCATCTTAAAAAGGGTGACCCTACCTTGCAGGGCTGTTTCAGGAATAAAACAACTTACTGTGTCAACATCGAGAACAGTGTTTGGGACATCAGAAGTTCTATCTGAGCACTTGCGATTCCCAACTGCACTCCAGCCCCTGGGGTCACCATGGGGGATATCAGTGGCTGCATCTTCACAACCAGCCTCTCAGCTGCTGGTAGACGTGCATGCCTTAAACATTAGAGGCTGAGTCTGCTGATATAATCAAATACTGTCAGACTTACCAATTGGCTGAGTTTGCAGAGAGGGGCTTCATGAAAGCGGGGTCTTGAGCTGAGGTCGCCGGGTGAACAGGGAGGGCTTGGAGGAGGGAGGTGGAAACCTGCAGGCACAGGGCAAAGAGCTGGATGGGGGTGTCCATGCTGGGTATTGGGATCATGAGGAATTGAGCCAGAGGGACGAGGATGGCTCTCCCCTCTTCCCCATCCCATGATAACCTTTCAGCTACATCCTTGCCTCCTGGGCATTCCTGAAACATTTCTACTCTCTTCTGCTTGCACTGCCACCACCTTGCTCGTCCTAGCTCACTGTCGCCCGGGCAGCTGCAGCACCTCTCCCCATCCACTTCCTTCCCTCTCAGGACTCTGTCTGCACCACTCGAGCCCAGCGTGATCTTCCCAAAATCTGGTCACCCCAGTCTGTTGCTCAACGCCCGCCATGGCTTGCAGTACAAAGCAGGAACTCCTTCATGACCGACACAGCCATGTTATCTGGCTCCTGCCTGTCCGGCCAGCCTCAGTCTCCAGTGCAGTCCTCACGCCTTCCCCATGCTCAGTGTGAGGGCTTCCTGAACATGCTTTGCTCCCTTTTTTTTTTTTTTGAGAGCGAATTTCACTTTTGTTGCCCAAGCTGGAGTGCAATGGTGCGATCTCCTCTCACTGCAACCTCTGCCTCCCGGGTTCAAGCGATTCTCCTGCCTCACCCTCCTGAGTAGCTGGGATTACAGGCATGCACCACCATGCTCGGCTAATTTTTTGTACTTTTAGTAGAAACGGGATTTCACCATGTTAGCCAAGCTAGTCTTGAAATCCTGACCGCAGGTGATCCGCCTGCCTTGGCCTCCCAAAGTGCTGGGATTACAGGTGTGAGCCACTGTGCCCGGCTACCTTTGTTCTCTTTAAACTTGTGGCATTCTCCACCGCTTCAGGCCATAGCTGGCCAGGCCTATGTGTTGTTGAGGCTTGGTTCATAACTTCATTTCCGGACTCCCAGCCCATCCTCTTCTACAGCTTTCTACCCAGTCCTCTGTGGAACCCTTCGTGTCATGTTGTAATTGGTGGTTTTCATATCTCTCCCTGTGTACACGGTGAACCTGAAGACTGGGTCATAGATTGCATCACAGATGCCCAGGGATTGTTGAGTGAATGAGTTGATGCAGGGGTGAGTATGTGGCTGGATGTGAGCAGGCTGGGAAACCATCAGAAAGGTCAGGTCAATTAACGATGAACGCAGAAGGCCTGGGTGGGTCCCAAGGCCTCACCTGGCAGCTCTTGGGAATCCTTTTAGGCTGTGGAATGGGACAAAAAGGATCTCACAGAAGCAGCTTTTGGGAAGTCATTTTCTGGTGGCAACAGATTATAGTGAAGCGAGATCGGGCCTAGCCCAGGTTGGAAAACTGAGCTTCGGCCTAGGCCTGCAATTCTGTAGGGAGCTGGCTGTAAAAAAGGCCACAACAGGGCCAGGCACAGTGGCTCACGCCTATAATCCCAGCACTTTGGGAAGCCAAGGCGGGCGGATCACCTGAGGTCAGGAGTTCGAAACTAGCCTGACCAACATGGTGAAACCCCATTTCTACTCAAAATACAAAAATTAGCCAGGCATGGTGGCAGGTGCCTATAGTCCCAGCTACTTGGGGGTGGCTGAGGCGGGAGAATCACCTGAGCCTGGGAGGTGGAGGTTGCAGTGCGCCAAGATCATGCCACTACACTCCAGCCTGGGCAACAGAGTAAGACTCCATCTCAAAAAAAAAAAGAAAGGAAGGCCAGAAGGGGATGGACGCCGGGGCAGCGAGAGTGGACCAGGGCTCAGGCAGGCATGGGGAGAGATGTGGAGGCAGAGGCTTGGTTTAGTGCTCCAGGGTCGGGGAGGTGCCCTGGCTGGGTGGTTCAGTAACCTTTTGACTTTCCTGAGAGGTGAGGGAAAATGAAGCGGGTCTTCACGCCTTTCTCTTGTCACACCCATTTTCTATTTTAGATATGTATTTTTCCAATGTTTTATTTTGAAGTTTTCAAACCTACAAAATGTTGTAAACACAATGAATGAAAAAAAGGACTAGTACAGTGAACACTTTTTTTTTTTTTTTGAGACAGAGTCTTGCTCTGTCCCCAGGCTGGAGTGCAGTGGCGTGATCTCAGCTCACTGCAACCTCCACCTCCTGGGTTCAAGCAATTTTCCTGCCTCAGTCTCCGGAGTAGCTGGGACTACAGGTGTGTGCCACCACACCTGGCTAATTTTTTGTATTTTTAGTGGAGACAGGGTTTCACCGTGCTGGCCAGGCTGGTCTCGAACTTCTGACCTCATGATTCCCCTGCCTCGGCCTCCCAAAGTGCTGGGATTACAGGTGTGAGCCACCGCGCCTGGCCATACAGGCAACACTCTTATACCTTTGATCTACATTCAGTGATGGAGTTAATCACGTTTGCTTTCTCTCTGTTTGCACCCGCGGATCTACATTCAGTGATGGAGTTAATCACGTTTGCTTTCTCTCTGTTTGCACTCGCGTGTATTTTTCCGAACCATTTCCCAGCTGGGGGCAGCCATCCTGAGGCTTCCCACCAGGTGCCTCGGCCAGTGTCTCCAAGAACGAGGACGCTGTCCCACTGAAAAATGGCGGCATTGCTTTGTGCTGCGAGCTGATGTACGCATCATAAATGTCCTCCAATCATGCCCATCGTGGTCGTCTTTAGAGGTTTTTTTTTCTTTTTTGAGACACACTCTTTCGCCCAGTCTGGAGTGCAGTGGCGCAATCCAAGCTCACTGCAGCCTCCACCTCCCAGGTTCAGGTGATTCTCCTGCCTCAGCCTCCTGAGTAGCTGGGATTACAGGCACCTGCCACCATGCCCGGCTAATTTTTGTATTTTTAGTAGAGATGGGGTTTCACCATGTTGACCAGGCTGGTCTCGAACTCCTGACCTTGTGCTCCTCTCGCTTGGAGCTCCCAAAGTGCTGGGATTACAGGCATGAGCCACTGTGCCCGGCCTTCTTCGGAGCTTTTAAAAAAAAGTTCTAGGATGCAGTCAAGGGTCATGCCTTGTATTTAGTCATTAGGTTTCTTTAATCTCATTTTAATCAAGAACAGTTTCTCTATGCCTTTTATTTTTTGTTTTTTTTATGGCATTGACATTTTTGAAAAGTCTGGGCCAGTTATCTTACAGGATGCCTCTCAATTTGGGTTTTCCTGACTGTGTTTTCATGGCTGGGTTAGGAGGCAGTGCATGGGTGGTGCTGTACGCTTCTCAGGGAGAGCATGATCCCCCGTGACAGCGGCTGGTTGGGAGAGGAGCCTGAGCACCTGGCTCGGGGAGCTCAGCAGATTTTGCCATCATAAAGGGGCTTCCACCTTGGTTGTGAATACACCATCGCAGGTGATCAGCGTGAGTGTCTCGTTCTCCAGCCATATTTTACCCGGCGTCTCAGTGTCCATTGGTGATTCTCACATTTGTTGATTATTACTGTGGCAGGTGAGAATGTGGTTCCTTATTGTACTGTTACTTCAGCATTTAGGAGCTGGTCTTCCTTCCTTCCTTCCTTCCTTCCTTCCTTCCTTCCTTCCTTCCTTCCCTCCCTCCCTCCCTCCCTCCCTCCTTCCCTCCCTCCTTCCTTCCTTCCGTCCTTCCCCCTTTCTTTCTCTCTTTCTTTTCCTTCCTTCCTTCCTTCCTTCCTTCCTTCCTTCCTTCCTTCCTTCCTTCCTTCCTTCCTTCCTTCC
>NW_016805082.1:439313-446626 GCF_001698545.2 Rhinopithecus bieti | reverse complement strand
CCCTCCCTCCCTCCCTCCCTCCGTTGCCCAGGCTGGAGTTCAGTGGTGCTGTCTCGGCTCACTGCAACCTCCGCCTCCTAGGTTCAAACGATTCTCCTGCCTCAGCCTCCCGAGTAGCTGGGGATTACAGGTGGCCACCACCACACCCGGCTAATTTTTGTGTTTTTAGTAGAGGTGGGGTTTCACCATGCTGGCCAGGCTGGTCTCGAAATCCTGACCTCATGTAATCCACCCGCTTCGGCCTCCCAAAGTGCTTGGATTACAGGAGTAAGCCACCACGCCTGGCCAGGGGCTGCTTTTCTCTGTAAATAATAGCTTTCCTTTTCCCTTTATAAATTCTTTTGAAATTACTTTTTAGACTCAGGGTGGACCGATGGATTATCCCACCCTTTTTTTTTATTCCGCCTGTGTAGTAGTGTCACCCTGTCACCATTTATTTCAGGATTCTTATTGTCCTCATTTTAACCAGCTTTGCCAGACGGGCCACACTGGTGTTTGAGTGCTTGATTGCTTTCTGCAGAAACAAAATGTTCCAGGTTTGCTTTATGCTTTCCATTAAGACCCAGATCTGAAATCAGCCATTTTTCCAAGGAGCCCTGGTTCCTTTTAATAGAGAAGGATATTTAGACACTAAGTTCTGGGTGCTGCTAGAGATAGCACTGGTTTTAGACCAGTTTTTAAGAATTGTGAGCCAGCGGGCATGGTGGCTTATGCCTGTAATTCTAGCACTTTGGGAGGCTGAGGCAGGCTGGTCGTTTGAGGTCAGGAGTACGAGACCAGCTTGGCTAACATGGCGAAACCCTGTTTCCATTAAAAATACAAAAATTAGCCAGGCGTGGCTGCGTATGCCCATAGTCCCAGCTACTCGGGAGGCTGAGGCCAGAAAATCACTTGAACCTGGGAGGTGCAGGTTATAGTGAACTGAGATCATGCCTCTGCACTCCAGCCTGAGTGACAGAGTGAGACTCCGTCTCACAAAATAATAATAAAATAAAATAAAAATCATAAGCCTTTCCTGATACCTCTGATCCCATTCCACATCTGTGCCTCCCTTTCCCCACACTAGGGTGGGCGCCTGCTCTGCAGTGCACATGGAACAGCTTCAGAATCGCTAAACCTATTCCATAGCCAACAAGAAACTTAGTAGATACAACACAACATATTTTTCAATTCATTTTGGTCTTAGGTTATATACCACTGCATTAAAAATTTATTTGGGCCGGGCATGGTGGCTCACACCTGTAATCCCAGCACTTTGGGAGGCCAAGGGGGGGGCGCAGATCACGAGGTCAGGAGTTCAAGACCAGCCTGACCAACATGGTGAAACCCTGTCTCTACTAAAAATACAAAAATTAGCCAGACGTGGTGGTGTGCACCTGTAATCCCAGGTACTCAGGAGGCTGAGGCGGGAGAATGACTTGAATCTGGGAGGCGGAGGTTGCAGTGAGCTGAGACTGACTGCGCCACTGCACTCCAGCCTGGGCGACCAAGCAAGACTGTCTCAACAACAACAACAACAACAACAAGAAAAGAAAATCATTTGGGTTGATTTTCTGTTATTTCTCCTGTGAAAGATCAGGTTCATAAGATACCTAATTTTGGTCATCAGATTAAAATGTATTAAAGGAGGGGGGTAAAGAGTTTAAGGGGGGTTTCTTACTGCAGCGGGAGGCACTTAGTAGTTTCCAGCTTAGGGTCAAGACCAAGTAAGAGCTGGCACCGTCATCTTCTCTCAGCAGCTGCTGTGCCTCGTCCATGCGGAGTCCTCTGGGAACCCACGGGGCTGCGGGGCCCTGTGCACAGACCCGAGTGACTGCGCGGTCGGTCTCACAGCGGCTCTCCCTTCCAGGTACTCGGACCCCACGCAGTGGACGGCCTTCCTGGGCTTGCACGACCAGAGCCAGCGCAGTGCCCCTGAGGTGCAGGAGCGCCGGCTTAAGCGCATCATCTCCCACCCCTCCTTCAACGACTTCACCTTCGACTACGACATCGCGCTGCTGGAGCTGGAAAAACCGGTGGAGTACAGCTCCGTGGTGCGGCCCATCTGTCTGCCGGATGCCTCCCATGTCTTCCCTGCCGGCAAGGCCATCTGGGTCACAGGCTGGGGACACACCCAGTATGGAGGTGAGCTTCAGGCTGACGCAGGGCTCCACAGAGGGCCTGGGGCCTTCCTCCAAGGCTGTGTTTCCTCTGCGTGTCCAGCCGTGGGGTGAGGGGCTCCCTCTGCCTGGCAGAATGAGGCTGTCCAGGGCACAATGGAGGCCCTTAGTAAAAGGGGCATAGGATTTGCAGCCCGGGCTCAGGACTGAAGGCTGGCTTTGCCCCAACTACCTGAGTAACCTTGAGCGAGTTGCTTAAACTCTGACCCTGTTTCTTCATCTGCATAATGAAGATAGCAACACCTTAAGCCCAGTGGTGCTTAAGGCACGTGAGGGGGTGGGTATGAAGGGAAGCAGGCCATTAGTTGGCAAAGGCTAGATTGAAAAAATCCACTCTATAGCATATACTGCACATTTGTAGACGTTGGAGAGGAAAGAAGACAAACAGAACGCACAGCTCGAATGCCCTCTCAGAACCCCGGGGGCGCGTGCGGCACCTTCCCTCTCCGCTGCTGGTTTCCTCACCCCTGCTTGCCACGGCGTCTGTTCCCTCTCAATTCGCCTGGCAGATCTCAGCATGCCCCTGCTTTCTCTAGGTGGCTGCTATTGCCAGAGCCCACTGAGTAGACGCGGATTACCCGTTTGTCAGCCCCGGGCATCTGGGCTGTTCCAGAGTTTTGGGAGTCAAATGACCCGTGGGGAGCGCCTCGAATGACGCTGCCCCTGAAGCAGCCCGGCTCCCAGCCCTGTCCTGCCCTCTCCCCAGGCACCGGCTCGCTGATCCTGCAGAAGGGTGAGATCCGTGTCATCAACCAGACCACCTGCGAGAGCCTCCTGCCGCAGCAGATCACGCCACGCATGATGTGCGTGGGCTTCCTCAGCGGCGGCGTGGACTCCTGCCAGGTGCGCCCCGGGACAGGAGGGCGGCAGGTAGGCCCCGGGAGAGGCGGGACTGGGGACTCATGGCAGGGCTTGTCTCCGCCCAGGGTGACTCCGGGGGACCCCTGTCCAGCGTGGAGGCGGATGGGCGAATCTTCCAGGCCGGTGTGGTGAGCTGGGGAGACGGCTGCGCTCAGAGGAACAAGCCAGGCGTGTACACGAGGCTCCCTCTGTTTCGGGACTGGATCAAAGAGAAAACTGGGGTATAGGGGCAGGGGCCACCCAAATGTGTACGCCTGCGGGGTCACCCACCGTCCACCCCAGTGTGCACGCCTGTAGGCTGGAGACTGGACTACTGACTGCACCAGCGCCGCAGAACATAGACTGTGAACTGCATCTCCAGGGCTCCAAATCTGCCTAGAAAAACTCTCCACTTCCTCAGCCTCCGAAGTGGATGGAGCTGGGAGGTGGAAGGGGAGGACAGTGGTGGTTCTACTGACCCCACTGGGGGCAAAGGTTTGAAGATACAGCTTACCCCACCAGCCCCAAGCTGGGCCGAGGCCCGTTTCTGCACAGCTGGCTGTCTAAGGAGCAGCGGGAACAGAGCCTCGGGGCCTCCTCAATAAAGGTGGGGGCTGCCGGATCTGGGCTGTGGGGCCCTTGGGCGGTGCTCTTCAGGAAGCCCAGGCTTAGAGGACCCTGGAAAACAGACGGGTCTGAGATTGGAATTGTTTTACCAGCTCCCAGGGTGGACTTCAGTGTGTGTATTTGTGTAAATGAGTAAAACATTTTATTTCTTTTTAAGTTTCTTTTCCTACTGGAGTTGCGCCCTCCTTTCTTCTTCCTACTCGATTTGCAAGAAATTGGACGTACATTCCCCTCAGCACAGACCCCGGAGTCAGGCTGGGTGGGGACCACAGTACAGGTGCTTTCTCCAGGCCAGCAAGGGGCTAGTTTTGCTCTGACCTGTAGCTTCCAAGACCAGGGGCCTGGTGCCCTGGTAGGAGGGACACGCGAGTTGGTGAGGTGGGGAGACGAATGTGTGCGGATGGTGGAGAGGGGGTGCACTGGCGCCCAGGCCCTGGTCCAACCTAGGAGAGGGAGGAGCTTTGTCAGCGGAAGATGGGCGGAAATGTGGCTTCCTGTTTGGTGGAGAGGTGGTCATGTGAGCGCACACACAGGGACAGATGTGAGGCAGTGCATGAATACCTGGCTGGCTGTCCAGTGAAGGCTAAGCAGATGGGTCCCAAGGCCTTGGAGGAAGGGTACTGCCTGGCTCAAGGGCACCCACACCTCCCATGCCATCCCCCTTGATTTTTTTTTTTTTTTTTTTTTGTCAGGGTCTTGCTTTGTCACTCAGGCTGGAATACAGCGACATCATCACAGTTCATTGCAGCCTCAGGCTCTTGGGCTCAAGCTCTCCTCCTGCCTCAACCTCCCGAGTAACTAAGACTAGAGGTGCCCACCACCACACCCGGCTAAGTTTTGTATTCTTTTTGTAGAGACAGGGTCTCACTATGTTTCCCAGGCTGGTCTCGAACTCCTGGGCTTGTCATCTTCCCGCCTTGGGCGCGTGCTGAGCCACCACCCCCAGCCTCCCTCGATTTTTACTTATTAATTGAAAATGTTCCCTGTCTCCTTGCTTGGTGGCCTGAAGGGACAATGTCTAAGCTCTGGGGCAGGGTTAGGGAGCTTTTGGGGGGACATTTGACGGCTTCTTGTATGAGATGTACTGCAGGAGCTTTGGGCAGGGAAGAGGACCCGCGGAGAGAAATGACATGGCCAGTGTCGGGAGGGCAGAGGGTAGCCTTGGCTCACCACTATGTCCCCAGCTCAGGCCTGTCCTAGAACATTGCTGATATGTGTTTGTTCAATGATTTTTTTTTTTTTTTTTTTGCCTGCCATGAGTTATGGAAACAAAAGGGAGGAAATATAGTCTGATTAGAGCAATGCTGCAAGGCTTCTCAGGGCAGGTGGGGTTTGCAGTGCTTCTTTCTCTTCTTTCTTTTCTTTTTTTTGGAGATGGAGTTTCGCTCTTGTTGCCCAGGCTGGAGTGCAATGGCCCAATCTCGGCTCACCGCAACCTCCGCTTTCTGGGTTCAAACTGTCCTCCTGTCTCAGCCTCCCGAGTAGCTGGGGTTACAGGCATGCACCACCATGCCCGGCTAATTTTGTATTTTTAGTAGAGATGGGGGTTTCTCCATTTTGGTCAGGTTGGTCTTGAACTCCTGACCTCAGGTGTTGCCCTCCCAAAGTGCTGGGATTACAGGCGCGAGCCACTGCGCCCGGCCTGCAGTGTCTCTTTCATTTTAGCCTGAATGTTTTACCCTTTTGAGGGAGGGAGTGTTGCCTGGAACCTGTTCGAGAATCTCTGTCGCATTTTCCTCCCCAGGGAGGGAAAGAACATCTGTTCTTACCAAGGCATGGGAAGTAGAGTGAAGACGACACTGAAGGACGCCTGTGTGTTGTAAATGTCATTCCTTTTCTGCCCTGACGTGGTCATTCCCTCCTGATCACGTCAGACAGAAGTGCCCAGTGCAGGTGCTGAGGGAATAATGGTCTATGTTAAATGTAGAGGTTTCACAGGGCCTGTGGGTGGTCTGGTTCCTAAGTGTGCATGAGCCTTGGCGGCTGGGGCTTGGCCCAGGTGTAGACATGGTCACCCATGCCGTGGGATTCAGGGAGGCCAGCCCAGCCCGTGCCATGGCACCGCCCTCGGCTCCACTGTGGCTTGACAGTCTTCTGAACTGCTCTCTCCCCCAGGTCAGATTCCCACCCGGGGAGCAGGGTGAAAACACAGATGGCTAGCCTTCAGGGTCATCCCACCCTTTCCAGGACTCTGTGCGGGAGGTCTGAGTGGGACAAGGCGTGTCGTTTCCTGGGACTCATAGGTGCAGAGTCTCATGCTTCATCCAGACCTCCTGAACAGAAACTGGGGGGCTGCTGGATGGGGCCAGTGGCCTGTGTGCTAGGAAGCGTTCCCGTGAGGTTGGAGAGCACCGTTTTGGCAGCGGGTCATGCCATTAGCGTTCCCGTGAGGTTGGAGAGCACCGTTTTGGCAGCGGGTCATGCCATTCCAAGTGCTCCAGCAGATGCCCAGAGCCGTGGTTTGCAGGACGCCCTTGGTCCTCGGGGGATGCTGGAAGCCTGCCTGAAGGTAGAGAAGCATTTGCTCCCTGGAAAATCAATCAAGTGTCAATGCCTTTAAAAAGATTATGGGACCAAATCCTGTGTTCCTTCTGGCTGGAGATCAGAAGATCAGGCTGAGACTCCCTAACTCTCCAGAGGCCAGACACATCACTCAGGCCCTGTGCTGACAGCTCTCACGAAGACAGAAGTCTCTGGTCCAAGAGCCTGAGCTGACAGGGTGGGAATGCCAGCAGGCTGTAGTCACTGCTCCTTGCTGAGGATGGCAGTCCAGCCCTGCAGAGGCTGGGAGAGGCCAGAGGCCTGTGTAGGTCTGTGCTGACCAGCCTTTCCTTCACCCAGGTGAAGGCCACAGCTGAGGTCTGAAGGGTTAGAGGAGGAGGTGGGAGGGCCAGGCCAAGGGCCCCCCGTGCACAGGTCCCCTGCACAGCAGGCTGGCCTCACAGGGGAAGAGCGCAGGGCTGCTGCTGTGCCTCCACAAGCTCCATGCAGCCCCGCAGAGGCTTTCCCCTACTGACCAGCTGTTTTCGTTGCTGAGATCTCAAGATCCAACTCTCTGATCCCCCTAAACTACCTTGTATCGCCATTGTTTTAGCTACGAATCATAACCATGTAAATTTAATGAAAGTTTAACCCGAGTCCTCCTTATTGCAGCCATGGCGAGTCCCACTCAGACCTAGAGTCTGCAGGAATCACAGTGAAATTTGGATTAGGAAGGACTTTATGGAAAAGGTAAGGTTTAAAATCCTGGGCCCAGTTGGGAGGTCTCCAGAGACCTAGAGCTACGGACCCCAGGGGCTGAGAGGCTGTTGTTCAGGCCGGCGGCCGCACGGTGGCGACGTTGCGCTGTTCCAGGGCGTGGGCGCTCACGGGTTGGGCGGGGTGGCTGGGGCCGTCTGTTGTTCTTGCGGCTGCCTTCTGCCGCTTCCCAGTCACCTTTGAGGTGGTGAAATCGGTGCCTGGCTCAGGGTGAGCATCGAAGAGGTCCCCAGCCTGAAGCCTTTCCTGGCCACACACCACACATACACACAAGCACGCACATATATGCATGCACACACACCACACACAAGCACGCACATATATGCATGCACACACACCACACACAAGCACGCACATATATGCATGCACACACACCACACACAAGCACGCACATATATGCATGCACACACACCACACAAGCACGCACAT
>NW_016805082.1:400267-437490 GCF_001698545.2 Rhinopithecus bieti | reverse complement strand
TATATATCATACATACATACATCTATCCATCATATGCATGTCAGCACTGTGCTCCATCACACACATCCACACCATGTGCTATGTATCAGTCACATATTATCACCAGCATTTCATAAAGAAAGGAGATTTTAACATGCTAACCTAAGGTAGCTCATACTCTTGGTATAAAAGACAGTCTTGTATTGCCAGGCGCGGTGGCTCATGCCTGTAATACCAGCACTCTGGGAGGCTGAGGTGGGTTTGGACTGTTAGAGTCCAGAAGTCAGGACCAGGCCTGGGCAACACAGACATTTTTACCTGTCTGGTAAAAATGCAAAAAATTAGCCAGGCACGGTGGCGGGCACCTGTAATCCCAGTCACTTGGGAGACTGAGGTGGGAGAATCACCAGAACCCAGGAGGTTGAGGCTGCAGGGAGTGGAGATTGTGCCACTGCTGCACTCCAGCCTGGGCAAACAGTGAGACCTTGTCTCAAAAAAGAAAAAAAAGTATTTTAAATGCTTTAATTTTTGTGCAAACACTCAAAACTGTCTCAGCAGCAAATATGTGTGGATCAGCATTTGGGAATGGTCCTCCAATGTGTCCTCTTTCTTTTGGGAACTCTGACAAACCTTCCAGAGACCTCCAGGCTGTGAGATGCTCCTGCCAGAAGACCCACTGCCCAGGCTAGGGCTTTGCTCTAGGCTGGTCATGCACTTGTCTTCCATCTGCATTGACATCCTCGATGGCACTGCTTCTTAGGTTCCTGGAGTCCACTCAGCCAGACGGAAGACGATTGTCATTAGCCACGATGCCACCTCAATTTGCTCGGTGAGGATGGTTGATGGGGATGGGAAAGGGAGCAGAGTGTTGGTTGAAGGAGGTGAGGACAACAGCTATCTCAGGCCAGGCCACCGGGCTGTTCCTCAGGGTGACCATCAGGAAGGGAGCTTGGAAAGGCCCCAAATGCCACTAAGAATGATGAGACCAAACCCCAAAGAAGGAATGGGAGTATTTCTCCCCTGGTTTCATATCTTGGGACTGCCTAGAAGACGGTTCAAGCTGCTGTCCCATGAGATGACCAGCACAGCGTTGACAATGGGGGAAGACGTCAGGGTGGGCATCCCTTTAGGGGTGTAGGGGGCACAGGTGCAACCTACAGCCAGGAGGTGCCAGCACAGGGGCTAGCTGGCTCTACTCCAGGACTTGGCTGGCCACCAAGGAGAAGCCTTCCCATGCAGGCCATTCCCTGCCCCGCAAGCTGATGCGCATATGACACTAAGTGCTTCTGTGACCTGATATGCCTAGAGCGAGGACACCGTATTTTGATAAAGAGATCCTCTTAGGATTTCAATGGGGTTGACTATCCTCTTTCTATTTCTCTCCTTTCCTCCTCCAGAGGAATGTCTCCTCCCAAGTTCCACTGTCCTGCGCCTACAACTCGGAGACCATGTGTTCATTCTACCCTTTCCACTCACTCCCATTGTTTCCTAAAAAGCCACTGTCCAGAGCTGGTTAAGGGCATGGGTGGGACTCGGCTCCACTGTCTGTTTATTCCATAGTCTCAGCACCTTCCAGCAGGAGGGATGTGTTTTCCTGGGATGGGAACTTAGCGCTCCCTTGCCCTTGGCTTGGCTGCAGACTCCCTCCCTCACATGCTGCTTTTACCTTGGAGGTTATCACTATTTCCCCTGCCCACACCCCTGGATCAAGAATAACCCGGCCTCTGCGCCAGACCCTCTGGAACTTCATATGGTCTCGTTTAACTCAATAGGGAAAGAGCTCAACAGGGAAATTCTTCCATCCTCAGCCTGTGTGCTTTTTCCACAGAGCTCTGAGGACACCGTGTGAGGGAGGGGGTCGAGGAACCAGGCCCACCCAGAAAGGGTGGAGATCTCGGTCTCCACGCAGAAGGACATTCGGAGACCAGCTCCCAGAATACACCGAGTATCGGACACCTCTTTGCAGCTCATAATCCAATTCCCGTCCAAATCCCAATGAAGACGAATAGGACACAAGAAACGTACAGGTATAAACTAGGAAAAAAATGAAATTTGTTTGAAACATGTGACTCTGGTGCAAAAGAATGGGTAACAAGCTTATTTGAATGAGCCGAGGGAAAGGATGAGAGAAGAAGCCACTCATTAATTCAACAATCAGCCATCTGTGACTGGGGAAAGGGCACCCGGTGTAGGCTGGGGGGCATCAGGCCCCAGGTGAGGCAGATACTTGGGAAACAAGGTCCTGGGCACGTCTGGGTGGGGAGACAGGTCACATTCCTGGCAGGGTCAGGTCACGGGGTCTGGCTGAGCAGCCTGAGCCGAGTACAGGAAAGGTGCCTCTGCCTGGGGCCTTCTGGGGTGTGTGTGAGGACCTCTGTGACCCTTCAAGGCTCAGTGGAGTTCCTGCTTCCCGGGAAAGCAGCTGCCTAAGGGATATCCTTTCAGAACTGGAACCTCACGGTTGCAAAGAACCTGAAATTCAAGGTGACCTACGCCAAATGCCCACGAGGCATTTTAATCCTGTCCAGCCTGCACCTCCACCCTGTCTTTGTACCACTGACCTTGCCAAGTGGGATGCTAAGCCACCTCCTCCTGTCCCCTGCGCCGGGTGCTGGAAGAGTGGCTGCTCCAATCTGTATGCCAAAGAAGTGTCAGGGCCTCTGTGTGGATGCATCCTCTCACTTCACCATCACACAGTCCTCAGGAGTGGGTTCCGTCATTCCCAGTTACAGGAGAGGACGCTGTGGCTGTGCGGATGGAGAGCCTCCTGCTCAGGGTTCCTCAGTAGGGGAAGAGAAGGGTGCACCCGGGCCGCTGCACAGCCAATGCATGCTCCACCTGCGGCTTTAGGCGCTAGAGCCAGGACCTCTCTTGTCAGGTCATAAGCTCACTGGCTTAGGCACACGTGGAAATTTCGCTAGCAGGACTCCAAACTGGCTCCATCAGCATTTCAAAATCTTCCCCACGCCCTTTCTTTCCTTGGCCACCCCCAGCAGCCCTGGGCATTTCCCTCTCTTAAGGGGTCAAACCATCTGCTTCCTCTTACTCCTCCGCCTGGGGCAGTGTGGCCTGGAGGGAGAACATGTTTCCTTGAGGTCTTGGCTGTGGGCACTAGAACGACATGTTCTGTCCTCTGATTCAAGAGGATCAGCCTGTGACCCTCATCTTCCTCCCTGAGCAGTTCAACTCTGCTGAAGGCTGTTGGCCTTGAGGAAAGCTTAAGCGAAGGGAACAGATGCCAGGGGTGATGGGGGGCCTTGGACAGGAGCCTCGAGGGGGAAGGGCTGGAGAGAGATTCTGCAGGGCCGGCCCCTGTGCCCAGATTTTCCAGTCCCAAAGAAGACCCACAGACTGAACCTGTGTGGGGGGACAGAAATATTTCTACATCATCAGTAACAAGGATTTTCACTGGGACCTCAGGACATGTAGCAAGACCCAGACTGAAAATCTAATTCCATTTTGCTCTAATTCAAAGACTTCTGAAAAAACGAATGAGTGGTTAACAGCGTGAACTATTTTGTTGGGTATTTTAAACAAAAGGCATTTAATTTTTTTTTTTCTTTTTTGAGATGGAGTCTTGCTCTGTTGCCCAGGCTGGAGTGCAATGAAGTGATCTTGGCTCACTGCAAGCCCCGCCTCCCCAGTTCAAGTGATTCTCTCACCTCAGCCTCTCGAGTAGCTTGGATTACAGGCGCCTGTCACCATGCCTGGGTAATTTTTGTATTTTTATTAGAGATGGGTTTTCACCATGTTGGCCAGGCTGGTCTCAAACTCCTGACCTCAGGGGATCCACCCACCTTGGCCTCCCAAAGTGCTGGGATTACAGGGGTGAGCCACCGAGCCCAGCCCGATTTAGTTTTTAAAAGAATATTTTGTAAGTTTGGGTCGAGTAAAGAAAGATGATTTGGGCCTGGTTGAGTGTCTGCCCTGGGACTCACTGCGGTGAGGGCAGCAGGGCACGCACACTGTGTTCCAGTGGGGCCAGCAGGGCAGGATGGATGTGTGGTTCAGAAGGCAGCTTTGGGCAGCGCACCTCTCTCTACACGCCCCTGCCCGCACGGTTTATGGTGCGTCTTGGTGAAGCATAGACGTCAAACACCAGTGCTCCTATGAGTAGAAACATCAGGCCTGGAGACCTCAGATTTGGACACCGCTGTGAAGGTGGTGTTCCAGGGGCTGGCCGAGTTGCCTTCCTGTGCCCTGACCCTCACCCCGGGTGTTCTGGGCATACAGTGGGGAACTCACTGTGCCTTGGAGCGGCTGGTAGACAAAGTCCTGCAAGTGTTTCCTGAGCACTTGACCAAAACAGTCCATCTCTGCACACATGGAGCAGGCCTCACTTCTGTGACCTTGGAGAGTGGTAAGGGCTGGATCACATAGGAGTCCCTGGCACGTTCCCAGGCTGGAGCAGGTTGATGGGAGGCCAAAGGAATTTGGGAACATGGTGACTACTATGGGGAACCAAGTCCTGTCTTTGCTCTCTTCTCATGGGTATAGAGATGCTCCTCACATCACCTCTGCCAGAGCTTGGATTTCTGCTTAACGTACCTGGAAGCCTTCACATCTCTAACGCTCTTCTTCTCCACGGTTAAATGCTAAGCAGCTATGTTCATAGGAAGGCCTAGGGAAGCGGATGAAGACTTGGGGTGGGGGTTGCTAAAGTCCTGCAGAGCTGGCACGCACCACTTCCAGTACAGGGGCACCAAGGAGCACCCCAAGCCGTGAAGGGCTGGACTTCTCTGTGCACTGCTCATAATTGGTGCTCCTTCATTCCTGAAAATGCCCGAGGGAGGAAGTATATTGAGGCTCATATCGCACTTGGGGTGTTTAACTGTAACCTGGTTACCAGACCTGCGTTCCTGTGGACCCGTTTTCAGTAGCTTCCCACTTTTTTTTTTTGAGACGGAGCCTCACTCTGTGGCCCAGGCTGGAGTGCAGTGGCACAATTACGGCTCACTGCAAGCTCCGCCTCCCAGGTTCACGCCATTCTCCTGCCTCAGCCTCCCGAGTAGCTGGGACTACAGGCACCTGCCACCTCGCCCGGCTAGTTTTTTGTGTTTTAGTAGAGACGGGGTTTCACCATGTTAGCCAGGATGGTCTCAATCTCCTGACCTCGTGATCCACCCACCTTGGCCTCCCAAAGTGCTGGGATTACAGGCGTGAGCCACCGTGCCTGGCCAGTAGCTTCATACTTCTGTCTCCCCATGTGCTCATCTAAAGGGTACTCACTGGCGTCTCTTTGCCAGGCCTTGTTCTAGGAACCAGGAGTACAGCTGGGATCCTCCAAATAACGCCTGGAGGGCAGCAAGGCACAGGGAGGGGAAGCGACAGGCATGCCAGGCTCCTGCTTTGCATCCCCACGCACCGAGAGCCCTCCTGCCTGCACGTCTACCACAGGGGGAAGGAGGGAACCTTCCAGAGGCAGAGGGTACGGCTGAATGGTTTGTAAACATTTCATCAGCACTCAGCCACTGAAGGAAGAGTTCTTGGCTCTGGAAAGGTAAGCACGTTTCTTACCACATATTCCTGTCACTCTGGATCCACATGACCTGGTACCTGCCATGGCCACCCAGATGCTTTTCCTCCTTCTGAAGATGAGTCAGCCTCCTCTGTTATGGACACTGGCTATTCTTGGAACGGTACTGTGGACAACTTCTGGAAAGCAAGCATTGAACCTTAGTGTCTCACTGAGCACAGGTTACAGAGTTGCTCACTTCCCGCACCTACAGGTGGCCTCTTGGGATGCCATGTGGGGAGAACCAGGGACAAGGCCCACACCCCAAGGTTCTGGAGCTTGGGCACTGCATGCTGTGTGGGTGGCAGCTGGTTCTCCTGGAGACTGGGGGCTGCTGGGCAGAGTCGAGTTGCTTGGTGGTTTCCCTGCTCTTGGCTCTGCTCATCCCTCTGCCCCACTCCCTGCCTATGCTTTCCGCTGGAAGAGGAACTGGAAAGTCCACTGATGCACAGGACAGCTGGGGCAAACCAATGACTGTGCCTGGAAGGGTCCAGGCGGAGAGACAATCAGCAAATTGGGGAAATTCCTTCCACACTTGATGCCTGTCAACAGCGGCCAGTTAGGGGTTGGCTGCCACAGCAGGCTCCATGTGGAGCACAGCTACTTCTCTGTGTGGAAGGGCTCTTGTTCCTGTGTGCCTCACAGGTGGAGGCACAGGGTCCTATTGTCCAACCCCATCAGGGTCTGGGAGAAGTTCTGGGAGTGGGCACTTGGGCGGGAATGACTGGTGGTTACAGAGCATTCCGATGACATGGGGAGATAAGTTATATACATGTCTATGCGTCTGTGTAGATATATGTGCATGTACTTATAAAGCGCAACGTAAAGTTAGAACTCTTCCTCCAAAGCTCATCTGTGCCAGTCTTTCTCTTGAGACCACAAGGAAATCCCTGC
Organism: Rhinopithecus bieti; assembly: GCF_001698545.2. Classification (NCBI taxonomy): domain Eukaryota; kingdom Metazoa; phylum Chordata; class Mammalia; order Primates; family Cercopithecidae; genus Rhinopithecus; species Rhinopithecus bieti. The sequence goes on along the minus strand of NW_016805082.1, from coordinate 431,102 downwards.
CGTGTCTGGCAGCCTGTATCTATGTAGTGGCCTGGAATGCTCACAGGTAAGTGGCCGGGGTGGGGGGTGGGTCGCACTGGCACATATTGGGTACTAGTGGATGAATCAGTGCCCTGAACTGCACAATGCCCCTGTTTAGATCTCATCCCCTTCCCAGGCCTTCTTCAGGGCAGTTAAACATTCTTATGAAAGCCATTTCATATCTATTGAAAGAACACAGTGCATACCTGTGAAGCACATCTGCACGCGTAGGCATTCTGCATCCTACACGCAGGGGTAGCTGTGTAGTCAGCCAGACCCTCTGTGGGAAAGATGTGTCTGGGGACCTGACAGGTAGAGGTCTTTTAAATGGTATTTTAAATTCCCACAGATGCCAACAATTTGGATATGGAGAATGAGCTCTTTTAAAAATTAAAATTTACAAGTGCTGCAAGCACCTGCTTCTAGCTCAGAGCCACAGGGTCCTTGGCTTGTGTTGGGGGAACAGGCTTCCTTTGACTTTGTCCAAGAAAAGCCATCCTTTTTCGAGCCAGAGTTTCGCTCTTGTTGCCCAGGCTGGAGTGCAGTGGCGCGATCTCAGATCACTGGAACCTCCGTCTCCCAGGTTCATGCGATTCTCCTGCCTCAGCCTCCCCACTAGGTGGGATTATAGGTGCCCGCCACCACGCCTATTTTTTGTACTTTTAGTAGAGTTGGGGTTTTACCATGTTGGCCAGGCTGGTCTCAAACTCCTGACCTCAGGTGATCTATGTGCACCTCAGCCTCCCAAAGTGCTGGGATTAGCGGGGCAGGTGGGGGGTGGGGTGGAGGGCAGTGTGGGGAGGGGGAAATCTCTCCTTTAGCCTAATTCTGAAGCCCAACTCTTGAACTTGGCCTAATTCTTGCTCCATTTTCTTGGGCAGTTCCCTCTCAAAAAACCAACAACAAAAAAGGGAGTTTGCCTAAGCATTTAAGGAGGCCACATACTTGGTGTTGCTACAGCTTAGAATACAGCAGCTATTCTCTACTGTGCAGAGGTGACACCTGGACTGAAGATCAGCCCCACCTCTCTCCACTCTCCCCAACTACCGTATCTCTTTCGGCCCCGATGTCACGAACACAACACGCCTTCCTCTCCAGCCCCACTCCCATCCCCTTCTTCTGGGTTCTTACCCGTAGTTCTGTTGTAACTCAGGGGTCTCAGTTCAGTCCATGTGCATCCCTTTAATCTGCTTTTCATCTTTCTAGAGAGGGCTCTGATGTTTCTGTGCTCAAAAATGTGAGATGATCTTGATTTCCTACTAAATATAGCTGTAGCTCTTAAGACCTTCTCTGACCTGCTGCTAGCTAGGCTAGTTTATAAGGTTTTCTTCCACTCTTCCCCTTCAGGGATCCTGCAAGGCTCAGCAAGCTACACTCCTTCTGTTCCCTCAACCTCTGAGGCTGCATATTCCTTCCTGGAGTCATCTCCTTCTCCGTCACTTGTCTGTACAAATCCCACATCTCTTCCCAAGGAAGACCCAGCTCAAGTGGTGCCTCTGCCATGCTACCTTCCCTCATCCCTGCAGCCAGGTCTCCCTCTTCTTCAAATTTCCAAAGTATACGTTTTGGTGTTTCTCTCACAGCAAACAGTTATTTCCATCAGTTGTGTTTCTGGAATTCTTTACTTCTGCTTACTTCCATAAGCTCCGTAAGGGCAGAGACGTTATTCATTCAAACCATCTTGGGCCCGGGGACCCCCTGGTACAAGAAACAGGGTCACTGTCCTAGTGGAACTCCACGTAATGGGGGTTAGTCCAGCTGTTGTCAGTCAGTAACCATAGTAACAGAAAGTCCAGTTGTTAGTAACCATAGCAACAGAAGCGCAGGACGTTATGTGAACGTAATACAAAGTCTCAACCTAGCAGCAAAGGCTCTGGGAAAGCTTCCTTAAGAAGTGATACTTAACATGAACTTAATGGATGAGGAAACCAGGTGAAGGGGAGAAAAACGGCAGATGCCAGTGTCCTAAAGAACAGTTTGGGGAAATTCTAGCCAGGCTGATAGCAGTTGTTCCGAGGATTAAAGTTAGTATTAATTCATGGCTCCTACAGCCTTCTATTTCAGACCCTCATTTACAAACGCGTGAGACCCTGAGACATTTGCTGAAGTGAGTTGAGTATCATCATCTGGCGGTCTGATGGAAACGGTTCTAGGTCTTCCGTCCTCAAGTTTCCGGGTGAACACCTCTAAGCACCGTCATCCACGGAGATGATGGCCACTTCTTGGCAACGTCTAATCATTCATTGGACAGTTTTTGAGTTCTCTGTACCAGGTACTACAGAGGACACACACATAGAAGGCATATTCCCTGACATCAAGAATGTCATCAGGTGAGGGAGACACACGACTGTGATGCCCGTCTTGTAATAACAGACAAGGCTTCTGAGTAGTCACAATACACGAGGCATGGTTTTAAGCATTTTACATAGAACTCACTCGATTCTCACAACTACTCTGAGGTAGATTTTGCAAGGCTGTGTGGCTAAGTGGTTTGGTAAAGCCAAACAAAATCTGCCATGGGAATCTAGGAATCTACAGGAGTGAGTCAACCTCACACCGGAGGTAGGTAGAACGGGAGTGTGAGGACTGAGGGGCAGGTTCCGGGGAAGGGGGGACCGGGAGGCTTTAGGCAGGGCAGTGGCCTGATGAGAAAGATGACTCCAGTAGCAATGCCAAGGATGGACTGGAAGGAAGCCCAGCTGAAGGGAAGGAATGGCAGCAAGGAGGCTGGTGCTGTTATTAGGCCAGAAACAACACAGGCTGGAATTAAGCTAGTAGCAGCAGGGATGAATAATGGAAAATGTTATCAACAGGGCTGGGAAGGATAACCCTTGTGGAGGTATTAAATAGATACGACCACATGAGAAAACATCAACCAGTGCACATCTTTAGAAAATGGTCACGAGCAATTCTCACACCGTAAGAAAAAGTTACAATGGCTCTCCTTTAAGATAACTGAGATACAAACAGCCACCTGGAGAATTCCCATGTCTCTCCAGCATTACCCTCCCTCAAAGGTTTCACAAAGTGCCAATGCACAAAAGAGCCCCAATTCCTGTTCTTCCAGGAACTGTGTCTGGGAGAGAGCGGAGTCCACAGAGACTCCAGCCCTGTTCACGGCCTGATTTCTCAGCGGATCTTTCCCCTGTAATGGGCAGGAAGGGCACCAGTTACGTGGACCACACATCTGTTAGTACTTTTCCTGTTTATCTTACTGGGTTTCTGAAGATCACATAGCTAAAAAGTGCTAGCATTTTATAAACTGTAAATCAAAATGAAAAGGACTGTTAGGCTGGGCGTGGTGGCTCACGCCTGTAGTCCCAGCACTTTGGGAGGCCGAGGTGAGTGGATCACGAGGTCAGGAGACAGAGACCATCCTGGCTAACATGGTGAAACACTATCTCCACTAAAAATACAAAAACTTAGTCAGGTGTGGTTGCACGTGCCTGTAGTCCCAGCTACCCGGGAGGCTGAGGCAGGAGAATCGCTTGAACCCAGGAGGCAGAGGTTGCAGTGAGCTGAGATCACAACACTGCACTCCAGCTTCGGCGACAGCGAGACTGTCTCAAAAAACAAGAAAGAAAAGGATTGTTTACTAATTTTGTGAGTCATTTGCACTCAACAAAGAATTCTGTTCCTGGATGAAAGTTATGTACACAGGTCCTACTATGTGTACTGTTGTTGAACTGTCAAAGAGAGCATTTCTGTCTGAGCCCCCATTTAAAACAGGCTACAGAACATTTATTTGGTATAATATTTTCTTGCTATGTCCTAAGGCAACTTTCTCAACAGAGGGTCTCTAGATGTCAAGATGGTCAAAGACCAAGTCATTTGAGCTGGCCCTTTACTAGGGGTGTGTGTGGGGTACTGAGCCTAATTTTCAGGATCTCTGGTAAATGAGACACTCACTCACTAAATGACTTCCAGCCAAAGGCAGCCAGAAATGTTAGTCATGGAAAAAATTAGGCAGGTGTGGAAGAAAGGGCATGGTTAGATTAAGCGAGGAAGCCTTGCAAAATGATGCTAATGCCAGCTCCACTCTCTTATCTACAAAAGATAGGTATAAAATTTTAATTTTGCAGAAAATTCAAGTAAATGAATTAGAATTTAAGAAAACAACAAAACAGCTTTCCCTTTGTCCCTAAAAGTGTTCAAACCCTAGTTATAAATCTATTTGCTCAAGAGGACTGACTTTCTAGGATTGAATATGCCCTGTGTTAGTTTTTCTATCTGTATAGAAATTTACTCCCCCAAAAAAGAATTACATTAAATTTTGGGGTTTGATGTTACAAGCAAGTTCTCCCCCTTTAAACCTTTGGTATGTCTGTAGATTTTGTTAATTTTCTCAAGTTTAGTTCTCAGAACCAAAATTCCCGTTCAAAAGAGAAAAAGCCCAAACTATTAATTTCTGCTCTATCAGTTGAGGAGATACACATCTTTGGTCATTACTTTTAGTATCATTCTCTGAAAGGAATCTTTCTGGTACACAATTCATACGCAAGTATGCAAAGTCAACTGACAGGTTCTCACTCTGTCACCCAGGCTTGAGTGCAGTGGTGCAATCTCAGCTCACTGCAGTCTTGACCTTCCAGGTTCAAGCAATTCTCCCGCCTTAGCCTCCTGAGTAGCTGGGACTACAGGTGCATGCCACAGGCCTAGCTTTTTTTTTTTTTTTTTTGTAGAGACAATGTCTCCCTATGTTGTCCAGGCTGGTCTTGAACTCCTGGGCTCAAGTGATTCTCCTCCCTCAGCCTTCCAAAGTGCTGGGATTACAGATGTGGGCCACCATGGCTGGCAAGGATATATCTGTTTTGAATTCTTCATTCTGTACTTATATACATCATCTGTAGTCAAGGCTACTGAAGAACTCAACATTTTCTAACCTTGAATGATTTGGCAAATTGTTAAAAATGCTCAACACACTGGAATGAAAGAGTATGCTTCTTAAAATTTACCCTCTTCCTCTCTGAACTTAATTCTAAAATGATCCAGGTAGCTTGAGGTCAATAAAATAATTTTCTTTGCCTGTTACTGTCATTCTAAAGACCAGTATTGTCAAAATCCACATCAATGAATCTAGAAGTTAGAAAACTTTTCCTTCCTCAGGATCTCATGGACTCATTACCTATGTAATGAGCTGTTTTCCCCTGTTAGGTACCTGCTTTTCACTCCCTGGTTGTAAGATATCATCAAAATGGCACCAGTTGGTCTCTAGTCAATAAAATACGACTTCAGAAAGAATCAGAGCAACTCTGAAAGATGCAACCCACCCATTAGTACCCAGCTTTATAGGAGAACCTGATTCAATAGCTCTAGGATTGGATGACTTTGTCTAACTAGCTGCCTTTATACTCTCCTTCCAAGTTGGGGTATGGTGTTTTTGAGTTCTTTGCACTTAAGCTCTACTTCACCAAAAATTGACATGTGCTGTCTAATGTAACCCTCTCTACTCTGTGTACTCTAAGTAGATAATTATTTAAGTAATGAATTACTCTGATGCCTTTTCTCACTCACATGACCTCAGCCAACACCACCGCCCAGCAAACAATAAATAACAACAGCAGGAAGTTTTATTCCATAAAGCATAAGATATTTTAATGAGAAAACGAAAACAAAACCAAACCTTAGTCTCATGTTTCTATCTAAAGACACTCAAAACTAGTTTTTCCCTGCCCATCCCTTTCCTAACTGCAACTTTATGTGTGATCATGTAAATAAAGGCCAGTTTAAAGAATTTTTTTTTTTTAAAAAAAGTTTAAACCTTTTTTAAAAAGATTAAACAATCAGGCTAGCAAAAAGGTACTCAATACATATTTTCCTTATATCAAACAAGCTAATTTCAGTACAATATAACTATACAGAATATATACAATACACTTATGTTCACAAAGCAAACACTATAGGCTCAGAACAGATATGAAAAAACATGATATTCACATTGATTACAATAACTCTAAAAATGATTGTAACGTTGAAACGGCACTTAGTTTACAAAAAAGGTCACAAATATATATATATATATATGTAGTCACCAAGAACTATGGTTCCTGTAAAATACTAATAGCCAGATACTAGTATATAAAATGTGAAGTTCTGACATTGTATACATTTTTTGGAAATAAAACAAAATCCAAAACCATTTCTGTTATTGTCAAAAGTCAAACATGCCAAGTAACTTAGCTATGGCCAGTGTCACCAAGTAAAGCCATACTTGAATGAGATGACGACTGGATACAAAGCTGGTGAACTGGGGACTGGCACAGTTAAGAGTTGTACTAATTCTAGGAAAGGGGTAGAAGACATAAAAACACCCATCTATGTAATTTAATTCACATTTTCTCCCCTGCATCACCTTCCCTTGAGAGTTTCACAAAATGCCAGTGCCCAGAAAGAATCATAATGGTCTAACTGGCAGGGTAAAAAAGTCCCCCTACCCCGACTTCCTTGCTGCAGGGCTACAGGCAAATATTAAAGCATGCATCAGCTACACAAAGCCATCAGTCACCCAGTTGGAAGACCATGGTGTACAGTTTCTGCCTAGGCTGGCTGCACTAGGAAGTACTCCAGTTTTTAAATGGAGCCAGATTTATGTTAGCCCTGTAAAAGACTGAGCTACTGTAGCAGCAAATATGAAATTACAGAACAAAAACAAAATTTTATTTAAAAATTTGTTACATCAAAATTTTTTTCCTTCAAACCTGTGTCCTTTAACCAAACAACAGCTTCTTCTATCACTTAATTCTGGTCTATTACCTCAATCTGACTTTCTCATTATGCTTCTCTGGAAAAAAGACACTTCTATATCCTGGAGATTAAATTTACTCTTAAAAATGGAAATACAGGAATTTTAAAGTAAAAAAAAAAAGTCTGTTGTAAAAGTTCTTTCACAAATATATATATTTAAATATTAAAATAGGCTACCTAGGATTTTTATAAAATGGCTTTTGAAAAGATAGTAGAGGCACAAAGAAGCCCTATACTATCCTCCAAGTTGGACATAAGGTGCCACAAGGGTGCCCTACAAAGAGGCAGGCAATCTCTATCTGATGCAACAGGAGGCACCAGTAACAACAGAAACATCAAATATATTATCGGGAACTTGAACCAAAACCAAATTTTGCTCTATTAGGGACTGTTGCTTTTTTAAAAAATACCTTGAGATATAAGCATTAGAAGTCATCACTTTGTACAAGGAAGAAAATGAATAAAGTTTATGATCTTACTCCTTCCAAACACCTGATGTCATTCATTTCAGGTACCTGAAAGATGAAAAGCAGTGCAACTTTCAAAACTTTAATGGACTACTCTCAGTATGAGAGACTTCACATAGCATCTGTCAACTTGAAAATTAAATTGGTAACTGAAACAAAAAAATCTCCTAGAGAAAACACACATAACCTAATCCTAGAAAAGGCTCTCTTTAGAAAGCAGGTGCTTCTAAGAACTGCAGGAAAGGCTTCCCATCTTGAACAGAGCTTCCACTAATACCAAGGGAAACAACGTGTAAAGGAGAGACGGCAGGGCTCCCTTAAAGCAGGAAGATTTCTCCTTCCTCAGCAGGTGATGTACTTTGGTAACCTCAACATTCATTTATGGGATGATTTTTAATCTGTTTTATTGAATAATGAAATCTAAATACGGCTAGATTGGCATTTGGGAAAACAAGGGCAATTTAACAAAAGTCATGACACTGGAGCTCCTCAACCCACTAGGCACCCATTTTATCAGTATGTCATCACAACTGTGCCTGGGACTTTACGCTTAATCAGCAAAATCAGTCAATTTAAAAGAGAAAGGAAATAATAGAAGAATTTGACTTTATAAACCAGATACTTTGAACAAAATTAAAATTTTAAAGTTAAAAAAATTTTATTTTTAATCCATAGTCTTTGTAAACTATTATGCACATAGAAACCTTGGTATTAGTTGGAACCGGCCTGGGTCTTATACAGTGGGGGTTTACTTAAGTAAAAGTAGCATGAACACTTTAAAGGCAATCTCAATTTTTCAGATACTGCCAAACCGAGATACCAATAACATCTGAAATCTTTGCAGAGACTATTTATAAAACATGGAACTGTTTTATTTTCCTGTCATAAAATATAATCATGACAGAGTGGAAATGTCTAGTATTAGTTTAGTAAAAAGTAAAAAAAAAGTATGACTACTGATGGTACTGGTACTACCAGTCTTCATCCCATAACTGATATAGGCTTAACCCCCCATAAATATTACAACATCTCAACTTATCGATCGTCTAAAATGAGACACCCAGAGAACAACTGTTCCTTAGTTGGGCCTGGGACTGAATCAATTCCACTTCATTGTTTAATCTGAACCATTATTGCTTTTGGCTAATTCATCTTGCTGAGGACTTTCCAAATAAAAACACTCTGTCACTATACTCTGTCAAGCAAAAACGACACTGAAAGATAAAATGAGTATAGGCAAAATAAGGAACGACTTAATTTAAATGTTCATGATTTGAGTTTAAAGCCTGTGGGACTGTGCTTAATATTCCTCACAGACATGTTTGCCACCATAGAGCTTCCTTGTTACCCCAATTTTGTTTCGCTGCTTCAGAAAAGAAAATTTAGCTTTTATACATTCATCTCTCAATAACTTTCAAAATCTAAATATATTACAAATAAAGCATCTTACTTCAATAACTTACAGTGAAAACTACATTTATTTATTACCTTTTGGCAACTTTGGGTCTGTTTCTTCTAACTGTAAACTTCACACTAGTGTTTTTCTTTCCCAGTTAGTATTAATATTCAGAAAATTTTTAATTCTCATTCACTTGGATGTCTATTTCAGAATTACAGCTTCACACTTTGCAGATGAGTGAAACAAAGTACCATACGAAAGTTTCTAATTCTTTTGTTCATCAATTCCACAAATCTCACACTTTTCAGCTAAAATATTAAAATTTTAGGATTCATTCAAGTAATAAGAATAATTCTCTGTGTGTTACAGAATTGCCACTACATTATACAGTAATGTATTTTTCAAGGACTATTAAAGCTAAAAGGGACTAAAACATAATCTGAGAATCTTCAAGATAAAAATGCATAAAATAGATAACTGGCCTCTATTTAGATTAAGAGAATAAAAGAAGAAATAAAAGAAATATTTAATACAGCTTCCAAAGGCTCCCAAGGGAACCATTTATAAACTGGGAGAGTCTCCTGAACTGGCCTTAGTTAGAAGGTAACTGAGTTACCAATAACTATGGACGACATTAGATGTGTTAACTAGTCTATTTCATTTGGTAAAGTATTTTAACATGATGAAAGGTTTTTTTTTTCTTTTGCTAGTTATTAATAACAAAGGGCATGTCTCATAACAGGGGACCTAATTACTGTAAGCCAGAACAGTTGCTGAAATGTCAAAATGTAAGATTGAATGAAGCTATTTAAACATTTTAGTATATTTTGTCTTACTGAAATTGAGAACTTAAAAAAACCGGCAATGTAACCAAAAGTATAATTACTTGAAATAAAAAAAATTACTTGAAATTCAAATTGAGAAAAATCCACTTAAATATATTTGTGGGTGATAATCTCCATCTGCATCCATTTATATAAAACTTAAAATGCCAAAAAATAAAGACCAATATTAATCCCTTTGTTTCTGAATTAGATGAAATCACTGACATGCTAGATGCTTCCACTATTAGAATATACCCTTTAAACATGAGAAGAACAATTGTAGGAGATTTAACACCCATTATCATGGGTGAACATCTTTTTTGCTTACTTCTAAAGTACATCACACCTATTTGGTAGTTAAAAAACTGAAAATAAAATCTTTTCTTGTATAAAATGTTTGGTTTTAAAAAGGCAATTTATTCTGCATTCTGAAATTTAAGCCCTTTAGATACCACAAAGTTACCCTCCTGGCTTTAAGAAAGATAGCTACGTTTAAGTTCTAAAACTGGAATATTTGTTTAGTTATACTGGTAATTTCTAATGAATGGGATAATATAACTGGCTATCTCTTTGCAATATTTTCAATATGTCCTGGTAAAAATTATGCATCTAGGCATCCCTAAGATGAATTTGAAATAAATCTAAATACTACTATATATACAATTATCCCTTGCAAATCTGTTTCCTAAAACAGATCCATAAACAGATCCAATATCCTTGAAGTACATGTATCAAGAAAAATGTACCCTCACTGAAATAGAAAAAGGCCTTTGTTTGTATCATTTTATGTTAAATTCTGGTTAGTTACTGGTATTGGTAAGATCTGGGCAGCAGACAACTAACCAGATATGAATTTTCACAGTATATTCAGATTTCCCATAAAACTTGGCAATTTGTAATTACCAGTGAAAATCTAAAGTTTCTACTTGGGAAGGAATACCCAGTGATGGGTAATCCTTCATTCTGAGAACAGAGTATCTTAGAGCTACCAAAACTGTGCTTGCATCTCTTAATGTGAAGTTTTTAGGATCGGGGATGTACTAAAAAACACTTTTAACCAATAAATCTGCAAACCATTCTTACACATTTCTTTATTCTTATTTCTTTCCTCTTGCTCTTTCAAAAAAAAAAAAAAAAAAAACCTCTTGGAACTAAGGGTAACAATGATTCCTAGTGATAATTTTACCTATTCTTGTCAATACAGATTTTAGAATTAATTTTGAGATTTATCTATTGGTAGGCCTAACAGTTTTCAAAGACCACAATGTGACATTAAAATTCCTGACCTCTCCAGTTGAGACACAGCATTACTATATGAAGTATTATAGTCTGCTGCAGAAAGTAATTCAACCCTATCAGTGAAGAAGCATAAATAGTGGGAGCCTATCATAACCTGTATATGCTGATTCTCCTGAAGAGAACACACTTCTGTTTGGGAGCACATGGGTAAAAACAAGTTCATGAGTGAGGTAAAGAACTGAAAACAAGTTAAGGACTGCAGAATATAGGCAGAGACAGAATCCTAACCTAAAACAGTTCTAAGGAATTTACTTTTCCTTTCTTCACGTTTTTGGGGAAAAAATTACAGAATTAGCCAATCTAAAAAAATGAAACAAATCACTTTAATTAAAAATATATACATTTAGTATGGTCTAGCATCTGAACAAAATTCAGATCTTGTGTTTTGACTAAAGAACTATTTTCTGTCTCTTTTCTAATCAAATCAGGTGCTCTCATAATTATTAAACTTTGGGTATCTACACAGAAACTTATTCCAAAGTTCACTGTTCATGGACTTACAAATATTTAGGATCAGTATTAGAGACGCTTTAATGGCACCAGATGAGAAGTATACCCAAGTCTAGAGGATCATATAAATTTCAACTACAGACCAGAAAAGTTTCACACTTTCGGCAGCACAAGTGGTAATATTCATTAGTTTAAGGTTTTCAGTTTCTCATTAGTCTTAACAATTTTCTTTTTTCTCCCAGATTTATGAGTCATAGATGAAAATCTTACAGTCTATATTCATCTTTTACATTGTTGCCTACATTGTGTAAAACAATAGTAACTATTTTTAATAACTTTGCAATGTCTAAAAATACGTAAGGACAATGTATCGCTGTCATATGGGATTTAGTAAACAATCTAGTTGGGTTAAGAATGTAGCCTTGGCTGGTGCAGTGATCCCGGCAGTTTGGGAGGCCAGAGGAGAAGGATCACTTGGCCGAGGAGTTCAAGACCAGCCTGGGCACCATAGTGAAACCTCGTCTCCACAAAAAATAAAAATGAAGTCAGCCAGGTGTGGTGGAGCATGCCTATAATCCTAGATACTCAAGAGGCTGAGACAGAATGGCCTGAGCCCAGGAGTTCAAAGCTGCGGTGAGCTATGACTTGGCCACTATACTCCGGCCTGGGCAACACATGCCATCCTCTTAAAAAAAAAAAAAAAAAAAGATGTAGCCTCAATCGAGAATTCTTCATTATGTCCAAAAGAGCACAATGAAAACATCCCCAACAATACATAAACCTATATATAAAACATAGAATATCTCCAATATTTTTACTGTATATGGCAGCACGCCAATATATGCAAGAGAACATATTGACCGGGCAAGGGGAAAACTGATTCAGGCAATGACATGGTCAGGCATTAACATTCAGAGACCAGGTAAACAGCAATTTTAATCAGAAAAGCAATATAAGAATTCCTACGAAGCTGAGATTTACATACTTCATTCTCCGTTCCTGGTCATTTCATCCGCAGCTTGACTGTTGTCAATCATGGTTCTTTGCCTTTGGAGTGGTACTATAAAGGTACAGAGAATGCCCATCTCAGTACCAAACTTTCACATGAAAAATCACAACAGAAATGACAAAGCTTAAAATAAAAAAAGTATGCCAGATTTCAGAAGTATTTACCCTAATAATTTTTAAGAAAGCTTACCATAAATACTTCCAAAAACAACAGGCTTTACAAAATATTATACAATGTCCTGTGTACAGCAGTAAGTATCTACTCAGGCCGACAAGCTGTTTAGTAATTAGTTTCTCATGTACCCTCTCAACTCAGGAAGGTCAATAATCATCTTATTTCCTCTCTGGCTAATGGTCTGTTGTTAGCCTACTTTTAACAATGGAAGAAGAAACTGGTGTAAGTTTTAAGTCAACCAGATCTCCTGAAGTCTCATAGTTTCTGTTTCAACATCATGTTATTGTGTACTTACAGAAGCAATCTCTCGGTTATGAAAATAAAATCAGTTTCAGGGCTCAGCAAGTGAAAAGGGAAATGCTNTTTACAAAATATTATACAATGTCCTGTGTACAGCAGTAAGTATCTACTCAGGCCGACAAGCTGTTTAGTAATTAGTTTCTCATGTACCCTCTCAACTCAGGAAGGTCAATAATCATCTTATTTCCTCTCTGGCTAATGGTCTGTTGTTAGCCTACTTTTAACAATGGAAGAAGAAACTGGTGTAAGTTTTAAGTCAACCAGATCTCCTGAAGTCTCATAGTTTCTGTTTCAACATCATGTTATTGTGTACTTACAGAAGCAATCTCTCGGTTATGAAAAATAAAATCAGTTTCAGGGCTCAGCAAGTGAAAAGGGAAATGCTTTCCCAATCTCTCCCTCCCTCCCACCCGGCTTTTTTTGTTTAAAAAATTAAATTAAATTTAAATGTACAAGACCAAGCACAGGCACTTTCCAAAAAACAAAACTGAAGCCAAATCACAAAATTACTCAATAGTTATAGAAGACAGCTCTGATTTTGGGGGGTCATCTCTGGTTGCCTCAGCACAAGCACTGGTCTTTGGCTGCTCTGGCACTTCTTCCTCTTTTTCTGCCAGCCCACCAAGAGACCCCAAGGGAAAAGTGCTTTCACAATTCTGGGTTGAGGAGACCTGTGAAATTACAGGCATTTGAACAGAGGAGTTGCTTTCAAAACCGTGTTCTCCAAGATCGTATTGAACAAGGGTCTCTTCTTGTTCTTGGTTTAAGTAGTCCGGTACTAGGAAATCACTAGATAAGAGGCAAAGGACAAAATATGGAATTAATTTTCAAGCCAGTAATAGATAAGCAACAATAAAAAGCTCTGATTTATACAACAAAATTGGGACTTTTCATTTCACTAATTGTTCGGTGAAGATTAAAACTCAGGAACTTTCCACTTACAAACTTTGCTAAATATGAACCAAAACATCCATTAAAACCAAAATGTATCCATCTTCCCTACCACCAATACATCAGGTTATCACTTTCATTATAACTTTGGACACCTTAACAGCCTCTCTTGTTCTATGTAGAGGAGTTTCTATATATAAAACAAATGTAGCATGCTCACTTAAAAAAAGATCATCTGAGTACCTTTAATGCTTAACTTTTCTTGATTATACATTGAGTAAGAGATACATAAACCTAGCTTTGTATTACTAAACTTGACATGGGTTAGTTAAGAAACTAAGTCCTTATGCATAAATGACCTGATATGAAATCTACTATACAGCTGGGAAATGTAGAAAGTAATTTATGTGTATCCTGCTATTACATTTGGCATATGAAAATACTAATAAATTATCTTTGAATCAGCATGTGTAAATGAATGCCTTGAGATTTGGTTATGTGTTAATCCTTAAAAAGTAATTATCGGTCCCCACAGGAAACACAGACAGTAAAATATACTAAAACAGTGGCTAATTTCCTTAAGTGTTGAGATCAGAAAACATTTTAAATTTCTTTATACTTTTCTGTATTTCCTAAATTTTCAACTTATAAGCATTTTTTGGTAATTGAAACTAAGTATGTGAAATAAGTCTTATCTTAGAGGCTTTATTTAAATCTTTATTACTGAACTAAAAATTTCATTATACCAGAATTGTCAATAATATATGTAATTAGACTTGATAGTTATAATTTTACTGTTCAGTATTAATAAAAAATTAAAATCTGCTCATCTGCAAAGCAATTTAGAACGCCCTATGCTGTGTTTTCTAAAAAGTCTTCAGGTGTTAGAGAAGAAGAGTGGAGAATGCAGGGCTCTGTACAGGGAAGATAAAGATAACATGAGTAGTTAACAGGAACACTATTTTAGTCCTGAACAAACTGTGTTTAATATGATATGTATAATCTAAGGTTTAGTGATATGGCAACCACACATTCAGAATTAGAGATGACTGCATTAAACAAAATGAATGTCTGGTTGAGGGGAAAAACAAAATCTATGCAGGAATAATTTGGAATTTGTTTAAAAATAAGGTTTTAAGTCAGGCGTGGCGGCCCACACTTGTAGCCCCAGCAGGAGAATTGCTTGACCCCAGGAGTTTGAGACTGTAGTGCGCTACAATTGTGTCTATGAATAGCCACTGCACTTCAGCCTGGGCAACACTGCAAGACCCCGTCTATTCAATTAAAAAATAAAAAGGTTTTAAAAATAAAGGTGATTTAAATGTAAAGATTTGGGCTGGGCATGGTGGCTCACACCTGTAATCCCACAGCACTTTGGGAGGCCAAGGCAGCCGGATCACTTTAGGTCAGGGGTTCAAGATCAGACTGGCCAACATGGTGAAACACCATCTCTACGAAAAATACAAATATTAGCTGAGTGTAATGGTGGGGGCCTGTAATCCCACCTACTCAGGAGGCTTAGATTGCAGTAAGCCAAAATTGTGCCACTGCATTCCAGCCTGGGTGACAGAGTAAGACTCTGTCTCAAAAAAAAAAAAAAAAAAGATTTGTAAAATTTCATTTAATTAGAAACTAAGGATTCCTGCAGAAGTACAATTCTTATAAACAATTTAAAACAACAGTTTTATATCTAGAGGAGGCCTTAGAAACCATCATTTAAAGTTTACATTTTATCTTTCTCTAAGTTTCAAGCTTTTTCATCAGTAAAGTGACACGTTTAATCAACAGCAGTTAGTGGCAGAGCTAGAACTAGAACCTGATTTCCTTGGATGCCCTACAAATCAGAAAGGTAATTCTATTATAAATTAATATTAAAATAATAGAGCTCTAAACTGAATGAAAATAGGAATGACTTCATGATCTAAACCATCACGCCCATTATAGTTGCTACTGAAAATTTTTCTTACTGGCCAATGGATATTCCTTTATATAGAATTTTTTTAAATAGAGAGAAGTGGTCAAGAATTTTATTAACATCCAGAGTCTGAAGTAATCCACTACCACTAAGTATCATCTGACATGGTAAAATTTCCAATAAGGCCAGGCGGAGTGGCTCATGCCTGTAATCCCAGCACTCTGGGAGGTCAAGGCAGGCGAATCACGAGGTCAGGAGATTGAGACTATCCCGGCTAACACGGTGAAACCCTGTCTCCACTAAAAATACAAAAAATTAGCCAGGCGTGGTGGTGGGCGCCTGTGGTCCCAGCTGCTCGGGAGGCTGAGGCAGCAGAATGGCATGAATCCGGGAGGCGGAGCTTGCAGTGAGCTGAGATCACGCCACTGCACTCCAGCCTGGGAGACAGGGCGAGACCCCACCTCAAAAAAAAAAAAAATTTCCGATAAGATCTATTTAAGGTCCATTACAGAATTACTTAAACCTTGTATTATTAAAAAATATCTCAAGAGGACAAATAGTCTACTTCTGCAGGAAGATATTTTTAATACCAACTATAAAATGTTTATAATTTTATATGCTTAGAAGACTCAGCAAAATTTTATCAGATCAGGGACTGACTAGCTGGCAACCTAATGTAAAAACACAGAAGGCTGCCCTAAAAGCAGGAAAAGAGAGTTTAGAAAGCAGTTTTCCTGGTTGGGTTTTTGTTGTGCACCTCACCTGCTCTGGAAGTAGTTTGCTAGCTCTGATGCTTCATGGTTCAGACTCCTCAGGTGCACGATTAAATTTCCAGAGTTGGTGAACATGGCGCCACATGTTTTGCACTCGTAAATCCGAGGCTTGCGGATAATGTGCCGGGAAACCCTCATGTGGTGTTTATATTCCCCGAAGGAAGTGAAAGTGGCACTACATATCTGGCACCGGAAACAGCGTTTACCTTCATGCTTTAGGCGATGCATCTTTAGCGAGTAAGCCCTGGTGAACTTTTTCCCACAGCGGTCACACTGAAATGGTTTAATTCCTATAAATAAAGCAAAACAAAATATCTAAAAACAAAAATAAACTGAAAAGTCATAAACTCTACAAATTTCTGAACTATATTTCTGTAGCAATAGATCATCTGAAAAGACAAAATTACCAGTAAAACATACTCTAATTCAGTATCTCAGAAAATGTGCAGAATATGTGAAAAGTCATGGCCGGGCGCGGTGGCTCAAGCCTGTAATCCCAGCACTTTGGGAGGCTGAGATGGGCGGATCACGAGGTCAGGAGATCCAGACCATCCTGGCTACCATGGTGAAAAACCCCGTCTCTACCAAAAAAAATACAAAAAACTAGCCAGGCAAGGTGGCAGGTGCCTGTAGTCCCAGCTACTCGGGAGGCTGAGGCAGGAGAATGGCGTGAACCCGGGAGGTGGAGCTTGCAGTGAGCTGAGATCTGGCCACTGCACTCCAGCCTGGGGACAGAGCCAGAGTCTGTCTCAAAAAAAAAAAAAAAGAATATGTGAAAAGTCACAAGTGCTTAAAAAGGAAAAGAAAAAGGCAGTAGGGGAGGCAAACTAGGTAATGTCTACTGAAGTTGATTTTTGAATACTTTTCTAAATCATCTATTTTACTAACTTCAAAACACAATTTAACTACAGTATGTAGACAGAACCCAAATCCCCATGTAACAGCATGTGTTATGTCATTTCATTAGAAAGGCTTATATTGAAAAGATGTGAAAATCATCAGTACCTCCTCTCTGTTCCCTATCTCACAGAGAAATGAGAAGAAGAAAGAACAATTTTAACATCTCTGAATGTAATGAGCATGACAGAACCATCATTTGATAAAATGGGTTTTTTTGGGTAATATGATGTAATATTGATAGAAATAAATGAGTTATAAAGTGTATTAATAGTCTCCTCAAATGCATTATCACAGTGTTTTGGGGAAAAAATTCTAAAACCTTTCAAAACACAATCTGCTGACTGAACAAAGTCACAGAGAACTGGTGCTAGGACAGGGACTGTAAGACCTATCTACAGAAGGGGAAAGTGAGATAGTAACTCACGCAGCTGAAACAGCAGCAAAGATCTCTTATTCATCAGAGGTCAGTATTTTACCCACAAGAATCCTGTTGCCTTCACATGTGATTACTGAACTAAAGTTTCAAATCCCTTCTATACATTTATCCAAAATCTCTCTTATGTTTTAAAAAAATACAAACTACAAAGCTGACTCATCAGGGCATACAGAGATTTAGGACTGTAGAATTGAAAGCAAATTGCAAGAAAATATTACATTTTTAAACACACTTTTATTTGGGAATGATTTCAAACTTACAGCAACGTTAATAAGAAGAACAGCACAAAGAACACCCATACAGACCCTTTTAACCCTAACTGCTTTACCATCTGTGGTTGTGCTTATTTATCTCACCTCTATGTGCACACCTAATATGTCTTTTTATTTACAAAGTACTCACTCCATATCACCTTATGTTCTTTTAATCAGAATACTTAACACTCACGGCAAACAGCTTTCTGACACTGCACCATTTTGGCAATAAACCTTAGCTAATCTGTTTTCATTTGACTTCTCAGAGTTTTTTTAAAACTCAGAAGCCCCTGTTTTCTATTTTAACTGGGATTCCAAAACAAAATGTTTATTTTTAGAGTGTTCACTTATGCAACAACAGGGAAGGTGACATTACCTGAGTGGATGAGCATGTGCTGCTTTAGGTTCTGAATACGGGTGAAACGCACCCCGCAGGTTGGACACTGAAAAGGTCTGTCGGGACCATTTGGACTTGGTCGTTCTGTACTGCTGGTAGAAGGAGCAATGTAGAGTTGGTAGGGATACTGAACATTTTCCAATCTAAAAAAAAACAAACCAAAGAAGGCAACCAGGCTCTGATTTTTAAACTGAATAAACACTGCTACAGGTCAATTTTAAACGAAAAAAGATAAAACACTTAAAGACTTTTTCAAACAGTTTAACTGTTAGATTTCAAGTTTCACTAACAATATGAAAAACAATGTCACTGTCCAGAATGCCTTTTCTTTTTTTTGAGATAGTCTCGCTCCGTCACCCAGGCTGGATTGGAGTACAGTGGCGTGATCTCGGCTCACTGAAACCTCCGCCTCCCGGGTTCAAGTGATTCTCCAGCCTCAGTTTCCCAAGTAGTTGGGATGACAGGCGCCTGCCACCACGCCCGGCTAATTTTTGTATTTTAGTAGAGATGGGGTCTCACCATATTGACCAGGCTGGTCTTGAACTCCTGACCTCAGGTGATCTGCCTGCCTTGGCCTCCCAAAGTGCTGGGATTACGGGCATGAGCCACCGCACCCAGCCCAGAATGACATACAACCACAGGACATATCATGAACTATTTTACCTTTGATGTCCTTAATCTCGCCAATTCTTTCCTTCTAACCACTTCTTAAATTTAGGCCTTCATTAATACAAGCCTGAATTAATAACTCTCTCCATTTAGCTCCACACTCCTCTAATCCATCCCTCTCACTGCATCATAGTGATCTGATCAAATCAGTTCCCTGTCTAAAATTCTGCAATGGCTGTTATCTTCAGAATAAAATCAAACCCCTTTGCAAGGCATACAAGATTCCTCACGATCTGAGCTCTCTGTACCTTTCTAGCCTCATTTTTTGTCATACTCCCCAAACATATCCTATACCACATGCCTATACCATTTTACGAAATGCAGCTAGGAAGCCACATGCTCCTCAGGGAAGCCATCTTTGATTTATCAGTGGTTGCGGTAGGCATCCTCCTATGCAGGGCAACAGAGCTCTGCAGATCACTCATGGTAATCTGTCTGTCTATCTTCAATCCTTATACTTCCTCCAAAACTGATTGAGCTCCTTGAGGCAAGGGGCTGCATATCTTATCTCTATATTACTACCATGCAGAACAGTATCTAACACAGAACAAACAACCTGATTAATACGTGAAAATAAGGAGTCTAGGCACACTGTTGTTTGTTTATGCTTTCATTAATCCACAAGTGATTCCGGTTGATAACCTCCCCTACCAGGTTTAGCTATTCAAGAAAAATAAACCTAATTTGAGTCCCTTGAATCTTTCAAGTTTTCAACAAATACAGTTTTTAAGATTGTCCTGGACCTTCTCTGAGGAAGAATGCAATCATTCAGTGGAGTCTACATTCAGTGGGTGAGACACAGATAATAAATAATCAAGGAAATTATCAGAGCAGAGAATTAAATTAGAAGGATCTAATAGTGATTGGGCGCTGCTTGAGACTGGTGGTCAGGAAAAGCCTCCTTGAGAACTGATACCAAGACAGTGATCTGAAGGTCAAGAATCTGGAGCCAACACTGCGAAAACTGAGAGAGCAAGCTTTTCAGGCAAAGGTCCTAGTGACAGAATGGCCCAAAGGCAGGAACAAATACGGAGTACTCCAGGAACTGTGAAAGAAGGTCTATGAGGCTAGAATGTAGTGTAAGAGGGAGACTGGTCTGAAAGGAGTTAGGCAGAAGTCATATCATGTAGGGCTTTAGAAGGCACAGCAAGGCCTATAGATTTTACGTATGAATAAAGAATGTTAAGAATCTATAGCTTAAAACAGTGATATAATCTGACTAATTAAAAAAGAAAAGATGATTTTGGCTGCTACGTGGAAAACGGATTCGAACTGGGGAAGAATGCAATCAGAGGCTAGTTTGAAGGCTATTGCAGTAGTCAAGGCAAAAGATGGTGGGTGACTTAAGAGTAGCGTGGCTACCGTACAGATTGGAAAAGTAGACAAGGATATGTTTTATAGGCAGAGTTAACAGGACTCACTTAAGGATTAACTAAGCAAGGAGGGAGATGAAGAGTGGTAAGGAAAAAAGATTAAGAATAATCCTCAGAGATTTTGCTTGAGAAATTAGGGGATGATGATGCCCACTGAAATGGGAGAAAGGCTGGAGAAGCAGGATTCAGACAGGGAGTCAGAAATCAAGAGTTCTGTCTTGGCCTTGTTAAATGTGAAACGCCCTTTGTACGTTTATGTGGAAATATCAAGCAGGGAGGGAGTTATGGGTATACAGATCAGACTTTGGCAGACGTTTTTCACAGCAGTCCATACAGCACACATTCTGACTTTGCACACCATACAGTCTGTTTCAACCACTCAACTCTGCCATCCACAAACAATATGTCAACAAATGAGTGTGGTTGTGTTCCAATAATACTTGATTTACAAATAAAGGTGGTGGGCTGGAACTGGCCTGCGGTTCATAGTTTGCCAACACTTGATACAGATATGATTTAAAGCAACGGAACTAGGCAGTTTTGGAAATGCTGGGGAAAAAAAGCCTTGTACAGGTGCTCTAATTTATAATGTGATGATGCTACTTCATTACTCTGAAAAGTATACTGAAGTGAAGTTGTAATACACTTCTACAACTCTGAGATGAAATGCTTGAATTTGGAGTTGTAAACACAACCCCTACGAGGTAACGAAATGCTGTCAGTACTGACCGGTCGTCATCATCCGGAGGAGCGGCAGTGCTAGACGAGCTTTGAAGTGTAGGCAACCCCTCCGAAACGCCTTCATCTACTGAGCCTGGGAATAGGAGAAAGACGACAGCTGTAATCCTTCGGTGTGAACAAGCCAAGACTGTCACTGAAAGCTGTATTATGTCTAAGCTTCTGACATATATTATCTAGTGGTCATATCCTGAATTATTAATCCAAAGTAGTGTTCTATATTTTTAAATGTTTGTGATTAAAAAAAAATCACATGGAAGATAATAGTCTTATATTATTTAAGTTCTTTTAGAAATATTTCTTTGACACATTTCAGCACGTAAGCAGGGCAATTCAAAAGCAAACAAAAATCCACATAAAACTGAATAATTAACCATTTAAGGAAACACTGACATTTTTATTTTTTAAAACTTAAGACATACAACTTGTGGTGCAATTTCTATACAGAATTTAAGATACAGTGAACACCCGGGCAACCTCCACACGCAAGCCACACGAAAGCACCGCCAGCATCCTGGAAGTCCACATTCATCCTTCCCTGATCATACATCCCTCCCTTCTCCAAAAGCTTATGGTTATCATTTTCCTCCTCCCATTCCCTCACTTTTAAAAGTAATTTTATCTTGAATACAAGTATCCATAAAGTAGGTGTTCGTTCTTGCTGAACACAGCTTTGGTTGGACTAGGGCTGCTTCTGCCCTACAGTGGCAGAGTTTAGTAGCTTTTGGTTGTGACAGAGACCATGTGGCAGTTAAGTCTAAAATAGTTATCATCTTGCCTTTAAAGGAAAGTTTGCCAAGGCTTGCCATAAACAATACTTTTTAGTGTTGTCTGTTTTATAGAAACTGGGTCATACTATATATTTTCTTTTTTCTTGCTTCTTTCCTCCAACATTGTGGACTCATCGTTGTTACATGTAACCAAAGTTTATTTTCATCGTTTATAATAGTCACCATTTTCCATTTTACTCTTTATGGACGGATTTTTGGCTATTAAGAACAATGCTGCTATGAATATTCTTAATGCACATGAGCATGCTTTTCTCCACGGTACAGACTTAGGAATGGAAGTGGTATATAAGTAGGAATGGAATTGCTAGGTCACTGAATACATTTATCTTCAACCTTATTAGAAAATACTAAACTCAGGCCGGGCGCGGTGGCTCATGCCTGTAATCCCAGCACTTTGGGAGGCCAAGGCGGGTGGATCACAAGGTCAGGAGATAGAGACCATCCTGGCTAACACAGTGAAACCCTGTCTCTACTAAAAATACAAAAAAACTAGCTGGACATGGTGGCGGGCGCCTGTAGTCCCAGTTGCTGGGGAGGCTGAGGCAGGAAAATGGTGTGAACCTGGGAGGCGGAGCTTGCAGTGAGCTGAGATAGCGCCACTGCACTCCAGCCTGGGCGACAGAGCGAGACTCTACCTCAAAAAAAAAAAAAAAGAAAGAAAGAAAAAAGAAAATACTAAACTCTTTCCAGAGTAACTGTACTAAATTCACATCACTGCTAGTATATCAAAGTTATGTTGTTCTACATCCTTACCAACACTTAATATTGCTGGATTTTTAAGTTATTACCACTGGTTTTTACCAATCTGGTGTATGTGTTACAATATTTCATTGTGGTTTGAATTGTATTTCCATTTCCCTTATTACTACTGAGGTGAATCTAGTTTCACATATTTATTGAATCTCCCTTCCTCCCTCTTTTGTGAAATGCTGGAGTTGTCTGCCTTTTTAAAGAGTTCTTTTCACGATTTGTATATAAGCCCTTGGTCAGTGATACATACTACAAATCTTTCCCCGTCCCATGGCTTTTTTTTCTTACCCTTTCTAAAGGCTTCTTCTGATGACCCAAAGTTTAACATTTTAATTTAATTTTTTTCTCATTGTTATGGCTTTTCGGTTTTTTTTTTTTTTTTGAGACGGAGTCTCACTCTGTTGCCCAGGCTGGAGTGCCGTGGTGCGACGCTGGCTCACTGCAAGCTCAGCCTCCCGAGTAGCTGGAACCACAGGCGCCCGCCACCACACCCGGCTAAGTTTTTGTATTTTTAGTAGAGACGGGATTTCACCGTGTTAGCCAGGATGGTCTCCATCTCCTGACCTCGTGATCCGCCCACTTCAGCCTCCCAAAGTGCTGGGATTACAGGTGTGAGCCACGGCGCCCGGCCTTTGGTCTTGTTTTAAAAAAACATTTCCCTATGTGAAATTATCTTACGAAAAAAATTCATGTTTTGCCTGATGCTTTTTCTTTAACCCATCTGGAGTTGCCTTTGTGACTGAACATGTCACGAAAGGTCTGCCCTCTGCTCTGCAGTGCCACCTCTGTCGTATGTCATCTATACATAAATACATAGGTCTGTTTTTGGGTTTTATACTAGTTCCATCTGCTTATCTGTCCTTGTATTAATGCCAATCTTTAGTTACTGTAGCTTTATAATAGATCTTGCTATCAAGTAGAGAAAGTCCTCTGACCTTGTTCATTTGCTTTCTGAACATTCTGGCTATTTTTTGCCTTCTGCATTCCTATATACATTTGAGAATCAGCTTGTTGAATATAAGTAGAAAGAAATCTTCCATTTCTCCCCTTCTATTCATTTAGAAGTTACACATATTTTCCTATTTCTTTTTATTGGTTGCCTTAGAAATTAGAGATATACCTTGTTTTTCCAAGTCTAAAGTTTACTTCCTTCTGGATAATACAAAGATCCTAGAAGCTTTAACTCCATTTCCCACCACTTCTGTCCTGCCATTTACAAACTGTCTGATATTTTACTTCTTTGTTCTGATTAAGCCCCATAGACATTATCATATATACATGTTCTCATATTTACCTCTTCCTTTGCTGTTCATTCTTGCAAATGAAACCTCCCATCCATGCTCACTTTACTTCTGCCAAAAGTCCATTCTTTAGAACTTTTTTGGCAATGATTTGCTGATGATCAATTCTTTTTGTTTGAAAATATATTTCATTTATATATTTTCAAAGATAATTCTCATATTTCATTTATATATTTTTCAAATATAATTCATTCTTGAAATATATTTTTACTCTGTGTAGAAATCTAGAGTGGGAGCTGGGCACAGTGGCTCACGCCTGTAATCCCAGCACTTTGGGAGGCCAAGGTGGGCGGATCACGAAGTCAGGAGATGGAGACCATCCTGGCTAACATGGTAAAACCCCGTCTCTACAAAAAATACAAAAAGATTAGGTGGTGGCAGGCGCCTGTGGTCCCAGCTACTCGGGAGGCTGAGGCAGGAGAATAGCCTGAACCCGGGAGGCGGAGCTGGCAGTGAGCCGAGATTGTGCCACTGCACTCCAGCCTGGGGGACAGAGCTAGACTCTGTCTCAAAAAAAAAAAAAAAAAAAAAAAAAAGAAAATCTAGACTGGGAGTTATTTTTCTTTCAGTATACTGAGGATATCATCCCACTGGCTTCTGGTGGTATTAAAAGTCATATTCTTTTGAAAGTAATGTCTTTAAAATTTTTTTTTCCCCTGAATTTTCTCTACAATGTGTCTAGGTCTGTGTTTCTTTTTACTATTCCTGTTTGGGACTGATGTCTTTCACCAAATCTGGAAAATTCTCAGCCATTCTCTCCTCTCTCTTTAGAGCTTCCATCAAACCTACATTTGCTGTTTTCCACTCCCTTCTCCACTTTGCTACTGCAGTTTCCACCACTGTGTCTCTCTCTGTGTAGCAGTGAAGTAATTTCTTCTAGTTTATCTTTTAATTTCCTAATTCTCTCTTCTGTTGAGTGCAATGTGCTGCCAAAATGTTCACGGAGATTTTAATTTCGGCTATCATTTTTCTTTTCTAAAAGTCCCATTTGGTTTCCTTAAATCTGCTATGTCACTTTTTACAGTTTACTGTTCTCTGCAATTATTGTTTATTTATTTAGTTAAATATAGTAAGCTTATTTATTTTATATCTGTGCTTGAAAACTATGCCAATTGGCTATGTTAATATATTTCTGCTGCATTTAAAAAACACATTTTTTTTCCTGTTAGTTCTCTCTCTGCCTTGTTTTCTTGAGTGCTCTGGTAATTTTTCAACTGGTTATTGCCCTTGAAAATTATTTGTAGGAAATTGAGTTGCTGAGGTAAGGATACATATGCCCTTTTCCAGAGAAGTTTTACCTTTGCTTCTGCTAGGTTCCTGGGTAGCATTATCTACATGAGATTCACTGTTTGCGATTCCTTGGTCTGCCCACTCAAAGTCCGTGTTGTACCAGTCTGTAAGTGGGCTAGCAGTAGCTTCTCAGGGATGTGTTTTCCTTTTTCCTTTTCTAGTCTGCTCACTGCCAAGGCAGGTTTTTCTACAGTCCCCTGGAGTTTGGAGGACAGGGAGCAGGTTTAGTTTTGACAGTACTATCCCAAAGGACAATGCAAACGAGCATGCTTTCTCCGTGGTATATACTCAGGAATGGAAGTGGTATATATGCAGGAATGGAGCTGCTAGATCACTGAATACATTTATCTTCAACCTTATTAGAAAACACTAAATTCTTTTCCAAAATGATTGTACTAAATTTGCATCACTGCTAGCAGTATATCAGAGTTGTGTTGCTCCATATCCTTACCAACACTTGGTATTACTGGATTTTTAAATTATTACCAATCAGCTATGTGCTACAACACACATATTAAGCAGGGAGCAGGTTTAGTTCTAATGTAAACCTGCTCCCTGCTTAATGTGTGGGGCAGCTTTTCAAGACTTTACAACTTTACACACTCTGAGCTTTGTTTCATTTCTCCTGCTCTTTGAGTTGATCAACCAAAGCCCATTTGTGTTCTGGCAAATATCTTAAAGGCAAAACTGATTTTAGTGCTCTGATGATCTACTTGCCTCCTTGGGCCAGGCTTTCTCCCCCAATTTAACCTTGCAGTTCCTTCGCCATCTTTTCAGCTTTTCAAACAGTTTAAAGGTGAATTTTTAAAAACTTAAAATTTGTTCTTTGCTGTGGGACAGCAGGCTCAAACCACCTAGCTTATTCTCATTAGGTAATGAACTCTGCCAATTTCTTTACTGAACGCAAATTAGCTGTGTTGCACCAAATGAACAAATCTAAGCCTCTGAGAATTTTGGTCTTTTAATAGCAAACAAGCTTTTGGTTATAATATTTTAATGAAAATGAAAATGCACTAACTGTAACAGTTTGCACACCACCATATACATGTGAACATTTAATAAATATCATCTGCTAATGAACATATGGGATGAAATTACCTTCTGATGAAAATTTGGAATCTAATACTTAAGTTTCCCTCTTTGGAACACTTGAATTGCTGTCATTAGGAGACAGGCAAATTATCCACTTAAGTATAAAGTTTTTTAAAAACCTACATTTTAAGGCATCCAAACTTACTTTATTTAATCACTTGTACTGGAAAATTTGTGACAGGGTTACATTTTGCCTTGACTTCCTAAATGAAGGCTACCAAATATGAATTATTTTTTGTTTCTTGATGACTCACCACAATCCTAATGCTCATTATTATACTGTGTTCTAATATGTGCATATACTCTAAGGCTTCTGAAAATACGCAGGACTATGTGTGTTTACATTCATCCGCAATCGCACCCCCATTCTTTCTGGTCTCCCCATTCCATCCCTTCTGGTGTGTGTATATCATTTCTGTGTGTGTCTTTTCTTTTTCTTTCCCTTACTATCAAACGGCATTTCCGCTTTTCCCCTGTGTCTACTTATGCAACTTATTCCCGGGTTCTTCTGACTCGTTTTTAATCCACATGTAGGATAGAGAACCAGATAATGCTACATCTTAAGAAAGAACTGTTTACTTGTCAGTATCTTCCCATTCTCAGTTTTTCCCTTAAAGGAAAGAGAAATAAACATTAACATTTCAATCTGTCCTGGGATAAAAAACTGGAAAAACGCCAGTAATCAGACTTGGTCCCATGGACATAAAGATCTATTTGACAGTATTCTGAACTTATCCAGAGCACAGACAATGTTAAAGCTTATAGGCAAAGCCTTGGCAAAAAAATGCCTGGAGTTATGACAAGGTTAGGCCAAGAGACTGATCTCACTGACATTTGCTTCGCACTATCAGGCAGGCCATACTCTTTCTAGGAGGGAGTGGACTCTTGGTGAGGTGAGAATAAAAACCACACTGTCTGGGACTGATTCTAGTACCTTCAAAGGTTTGTTTAAAAACCTGGTCTAAAAGAGCTAAAATGCAGTACAAGATACATCTAAGTACACGGTCCTTCTTAAAACAAACCCATCTCTGCATTCTAAAATGTCTAGATCCCCTAATTCAATGTGACAGTGAGCACGCAAAGCAAAGCAAAACTACTTTCCCTCACTCATGGCTACTGAATGCACCAACAGCTAAAAATGAAAGCCATTCCAAGCTAAATGAGTTAAAACAGACTCTTAGAATTCTATGTATACTGTGGAGGTAAACACATAGTGTTATATCACTTATGCAACTATCAGCAAAAAATAAATTTTGTGTAACTCTTTTTCTTGAAATGATGGTTTTTGCAAACAACACAAGTAATCCTATGAATTGGAATTTCACTTAAACTGATTTAACAGCAGAATATATACACACACGTATATATACACATACACATATATATACATACATATGTGCACAGTATTACTTTCCTGAGGTGACAGTGATGTTTCTTAAATTCTTAAAATGAAGTTTTCTTTCTACCCTATAGAGATTCTGTTCTCAGTGGTAGTGAGAGGCTAAGAATTCTGGTCAGATGGTTTTCACCTTGTGAAACAGTAAAACTGATTCATAGAGACAATCAGCTTTGTACGGTTAAGGGCTAGCTTATCAAGACTGAGTCCACTCTCTCCCCAATTGCAAGTGCTGTATGACAGCTTCTGTTGCATCAAACTCAAGTTGCTGCTGCCACTGCTTAGGTATTCAAGACACTTACAAAGATCCCTCTGGAAAAGTAATTACAGTGGTCATCTCCTACTGAGTATTTACCATGTGCCAGGCATTGTTCTAAAAGGTTTTTCAATACAAGATCTCACTTCATACTTGAAAAAGAGAAGCATCTTCTAACATTCAGAAACAGGCTTGGCACTCACTTAGGGGTGGGGCCTGGTCCTTACAGCCATAGTATTCTCCTGGGGAACATAAACAGTCTCAGGAAATAACATAAGATCAAGTCACTCTGTGATCCTTACTACAGTGAGACTAAAAAATACTTTTATTTGTGCAATCACAAACATGCCAGTCACCCCCATCTATCTCCAGCTAAAGAGTCGCTACTGCTATAGATTCACTTTAGTCTGCATTCCTAGGTAATATTTATAAAGATATTCAGTAATAGAAATCTCTTTCCTTTCTGACATCACCAGTCCTGAGCAAACCTCACTTCCTTGAACCCTCCCTGACAGAGAGTAAGCATCCCTGAAATCACCCAATACAAGGCCAAATCCTGTGCTAAGGCCTTTTTAACACCTTCTTACTGAGAACCAGCCCTAAAAAACCCATGGTGGATAATCACCCTTGTGCAAATGAGTAACAAACTCAACTCGTTCAATCATAGGTGGTCTTTGGCTATAGGGCCCTGGCAGAAATGAAGATCCACAGCGATTCAACTAAAAGCCCTTGTTGCTTCGTCCTGGGATCCTTGATGAGAAGGCAGATATAAAATCCCTTCTGAGGTGCCACTTGCCCTTGCGGGGATGTAAGTTCATGCTAAATTAAGCTCAAATAGTTCAATGAAGCCCTTCACCGTCAGGTTTGCTTTGTTTTCCTAGGAACAGTTTTTCGGAAATATTTTGGTTATTCAGATTGTGTTGCTCTTTGGTGAAACTGTTTTCTAGACTAACACCTGCTCTGAAGATCATCTGCCTGCCTGCCTACTGTGTTTACAGTCTACAAGAGAAACTATAATGAGGGGATGAACATAGGTTGGATTAGTTCATCTGAACTGGCCCTAGAGGCCAAGTTCAGATCTTTGACTGGCAAAACCATTTCAAAACTTTACAAGGTATAACACAGATGAACTGTGAAAACATTATGGTAACGACAGAAGCTGGTGGGGGGGAAACAAAAAACAAAAAAACCCCACGTATTTCATAATACCACTGAGACAAAATATCCAGAATAGGCAATTATTAATATTCACAGTGGTTTGCCTAGGAGTGGGGATGGGGTTAGGAAAGACTAGCGAGTCATGTTTTTAAGTAACAAGGCACAACCTAAAACCAGCACTCTTTTTCTCCTTTAAATGTGTTGTATTTATTGCTTTTATTTGCTGCAAGTTAAGGATACTGAATTTTACACCCTTTCCATGGGCAAGGGGCAACAAAGGGAACCTAAAACAGCAGGTAAAATCCTATCTGAACTAATTTCACGGATAATCAAATTATTATTTTCAAAATTTGAAAATAATATACTAAACATTATATTCTCCCCATCACTAGAAAGACAAGATACCTCTAAGAGATGTTCTTTAACAAATTAGTAAGTAAAATTAAGTCCTCTTATGGAACTTACAGTGGAAAAAGTACCATGCGCATCTTGCTTTTCTCCTTCTCAAATTTATTGACTGCTTTCAATCCCCCAAGGAATTTACTTTTTTTTCTGTATGGCTTTTAGTATGCAAGTTTGGAGTTAAGATAAGTTTGTTGAGAGTGATTAGTACATGTGCCAAGAAGGCAAGGAAAAATAATCACATCAGAGTCAGGCATGGTGGCTCACGCCTTCAAAAAATTAATGAATGCAGGAACTGGTGTTTTGAAAAGATTAACAAAATAGATAGACTGCTAGCCAGATTAATAAAAAGAGAGAGAATAATCAAATAGACACAATAAAAAATGATAAAAGGGATATAATCACTGATCCCACAGAAATACAGACTATCATCAGAGAATACTATAAACACCTGTATGCAAATAAACTAGAAAATCAAGAAGAAATGGATACATTCCTGGACCATACACCCTCCCAAGACTAAACTAGGAAGAAGTCGAATCACTGAATAGACTAATAACAAGTTCTGAAATTGAAGCAGAACCTCAAAAAAAAAAAAAAATTTCAACATTCCTTCATGCTAAAAACTCTCCTGAAATAGCCTACCAACCAAAAAAACCCTAGGACCAGACAGACTCACAGCCGAATTCTACCAGAGGTACGAAGAGAACCTGGTACTATTCCTTCTGAAACCATTCCCAACAACAGAAAAAGAGGGACTCCTCCCTAACTCATTTTATGAGGCCAGCAACATCCTGATACCAAAACCTGGCAGAGGCACAACAACAAAAAAGAAAATTTCAGGGCGATGTCCCTGATGAACATCGATGTGAAAATCCTCAATAAAATACTGGCAAACTGAATCCAGCAGAACATCAAAAAGCTTATCCACCAGGATCGAGTTGGCTTCATGCCTGGAACGCAAGGCTGGTTCAACATATGCAAATCAATAAACATAATCCATCACATAAAACAGAACCAATGACAAAACCCACAATTATCTCAATAGACAAAGAAAAGGTCTCCGATAAAATTCAACACCCCTGGCTGGGTGCAGTGGCTCACACCTGTAACCCCAGCACTCTGGGGAGCCGAGGCAGGAGGATCACAATCCTGGCCAACATGGTGAAATCCCATCTCTACTAAAAAAACAAAAATTAGCTGGGTGTGGTGGCACACCTCTGTAGTCCCAGCTACTCGGGAGGCTGAGGTAGGGGAACTGCTTGAACCCGGGAAGGGGACATTGCAGTGCGTGCCACTGCACTCCAGCCTGGTGACAGAGTGAGATTCTGTCTCAAAAAAATAAATAAATAAATAAATAAATAAA
>NW_016805082.1:383335-400154 GCF_001698545.2 Rhinopithecus bieti | reverse complement strand
TAAATTAAAAATAAATTTAAAAAATTCAACACCCCTTCATGCCAAAAACTCTCAATAAACTAGGTATTGATGGAACATATCTCAAAATAATAAAAGAGCTATTTATGACAAACCCATAGCCAGTATCATACTGAATGAGTAAAAGGAGAAAGCGTTCCCTTTGAAAACTGGCACAAGACAAGGATGCCCTCTCTCACCACCCCTATTCAACACAGTACTGAAGTTCTGGCCAGAGCAATCAGCCAAGAGAAAGAAAGAGTATTCAAATAGGAAGACAGGAAGTCAAGGGTATTCAAATAAGAAGAGAGAAAGTCAAATTGTCTCTGTTTGCAGATGACATGATTGTATATTTAGAAAACCCCACTGTCTCAGCTCCAAAACTCCTTAAGCTGATAAACAATTTCAGCAAAATCTCAGGATACAAAATCAATGTGCAAAAATCACAAGTATTCCTATACACCAATAATAGACAAGCAGAGAGCCAAATTATGAGTGAACTCCCATTCACAATTGCTACAAAGAAAATAAAATACCCAAAACCACAACTTACAAGGGACGTGAAGGACCTCTTCAAGGAGAACTACAAATCACTGCTCAAGGAAATAAGAGAGGACACGAACAAATGGAAAAAAAATTCATGCTCATGGATAGGAAGAGTCAGTATTGTGAAAATGGTCATACTGCCCGAAGTAATTTATAGATCCAATGCTATTCCCATCAAGCTACCACTGACTTTCTACACAGAACTAGAAAACACTACTTTAAATTTCATATGGAAACAAAAGAGAGCCCACATAGCCAAGACAACCCTAAGAAAAAAGAACAAAGCTGGAGGCATCACGCTACCTGACTTTATACTACAAGTCTACAGTAACCAAAACAACATGGTACTGGTACCAAAACAGAGATACAGACCGATGGAACAGAACAGAGGCCTCAGAAATAACACCACACATCTACAACCATCTGATCTTCGACAAACCTGACAAAAACAATCAATGGGGAAAGGATTCCCTACTTAATAAATGGTGCTGGGAAAACTGGCCAGCCATATGCAGAAAACTGAAACTGGACCCCTTCCTTACACCTTACACAAAAATTAACTCAAGATGGATTAAATACTTAAACGTTAGACCTAAAACTATAAAAACCCTAGAAGAAAACATAGGCAATACCATTCAGGACATAGGCACGGGCAAAGACTTTATGACTAAAGCACCAAAAGCAATTGCAACAAAAGCCAAAACTGACAAATGGAATCCAATTAAACGAAAGAGGTTCTGCATAGCAAAAGAAACTATCATCAGAGTGACCAGGCAACCTACAGAATGGGAGAAAATTTTTGCAATCCATCCATCTGACAGAAGTCTAATATCCAGAATCTACAAAGAATTTAAACAAATTTACAAGAAAAAAACAAACAATCCCATCAAAAAGTGGGCGAAGGATATGAACAGACACTTCTCAAAAGAAGACATTTATGCAGCCAACAAACATATGAAAAAAGCTCATCATCACTGGTTATCGGAGAAATGCAAATCAAAACCACAATGAGATACCATCTCACACCAGTTAGAATGGCGATCATTAAAAAGTCTGGAAACAACAGATGCTGGTGAGGATGTGGAGAAACAGGAACACTTTTACACTGTTGGGAGTGTAAATTAGTTCAACCATTGTGGAAGACAGTGTGGTGATTCCTCAAGGATCTGGAACTAGAAATATCATTTGACCCAGTAATCCAAATACTGGGTATACACCCAAAGGATTATAAATCATTCTACTATAAAGACACATGTGCATGTATGTTTACTGCGACACGATTCACAATAGCAAAGACTTTGAACCAACCCAAATGTCTTTTAATGATAGACTGGATAAAGAAACTGTGGCACATATACACCATGAAATACTATGCAACCATAAAAAATGAGTTCATGTCCTTTGCAGGGACACGGATGAAGCTGGAAACCATCTTTCTCAGCAAACTAACACAAGAACAGAAAACCAAACACCACATGTTCTCACTCGTAAGTGGGAGTTGAACAATGAGAATCCATGGACACGGGGAGGGGAATATCACACAACGGGGCCTGTTGAGGGGGTGGGGGGCTAGGGGAGAGATAGCATTAGGGTAAATACCTAATACAGACGAAGGGTTGATGGGTGCAGCAAACCACCATAGCATGTGTATACCTATGTAAGAAAACTGAACGTTCTGCACGCATACCCCAGAACTTGAATTAAAAAAAAGAAAAAAATACTGCCAGAGAAAACAACTATAAGTCATTTTATTTTCAATCTAAAAAGATAAAATAAATAAATAATAAAGAAAAAATAAAACTCTGCTACAGTTAAGTTACTGCAGAAGGGATTCCTTTACCTGCACTTAAATGCAACCCCTACTGAAACCAGGATTCAAGGCTCTTCACAGCCTGTGCTCAAGCACTCCTTTTTATCTTATCTCCTGCTACTGCCTACACTTTCAGGTATCTGTGCTTATTTACATCATTTTGCACTGAAATCACTGTTTACCAAACACACAATGCTCTTCCATACCTGTGTTTGCATATATGCGCTGCGTTTTTATGTTTTCACAGAAATGACATTCCCATGCTTGGGCACACTCTTAATTACTGCATAAGACCCAACTCAAATATATAGTGTTAACTTACTCTTTCCTCTGTTACAACCATACTACTTTGTTCACACCTCCAGATGAGCACTTTTCATAGTTCACTGTAATAATTTACTTACGTATCTGCTTCTCCAATTAGATGATTAACCTCTTCATTGCAGGGACTACGTGTTTTTCTTTACGTATCACCAATGTTTGCTTGGCACATGGTAAGTTTGCAATACATATTTTAATAAAGAATAAAACACAAACTGGATTTAACTGGGTTTTTTTGTGTGTATCTGCCTTTGTCCCACCAGATATTATTCCATTATTTTTATTTTCCCTAATGTGCAACTTGTAAAAAATAAACGATAGTACTAATAGCATTTCAAGCAAATCCAGTTATCATGTTTTACTCTTCTTTGTATTTCCTGTATGACCGAACACAAAACTTTTTATCTAACAGTAACTTAAAAATGTTTGAATTGACTTTAGAGCACCAAGAAAAACACAGAAGACATTATACCTAGAGAGGAAGACTGTGGACTAATCAGAAGGTCCTCTTGGACTTGTTCACTTCCTGGAACTGTCTGCTGATCACTCAGGGAACTCTGAGATGCACTCACAGGCTGGGACACCTCCTCGTGGACCTCCTCGTCACTTAACCTTTCGACTTTGACCCGGACATCATCTTCGGTACCTAAAGGCAAGGTCGTTTTTGTGCTCTCACAAGTCACATAATCAGCCATTCTTCTAGCGGCCTCAGATGGGCCAGGTAATTCTAAAGTCCGGGGATTTTCTGCTTGCTTAACTTTCTCAGGCTGAATCCTTCGATCAATTCCAAAAGGAAAAGTCCAGGGAAAAGCTAAGGAAGAGTCAACTGGTTGGTTTCTATTTTCTGAGTAGGAAGCTGAAGAATTCAATACCTGGGGTGAACTTGTTTGTGTGCTACACTTTACAGGACTTTCAGGAGACATAACAATGTAGCTTTTGCGCTTTCTCCGGGATTCTCGGCAGACAGGAATTGTTCTTTCTACCACACTGCACTCTGAGGACACGGGAGAAATGCTCCCATCTCGAGAAGTAAAATTGCAGTTAGAATTATTTTCTTGTCCAGCATCTAGACCTTTTTCGGGTTGGCTGTTAGGTGTATTCCATAAAATGCTTGATTTCATGAACTCTGAGCAAGTGCTGGCAACACTGAACATTTGCATATAGCTGGCTGCTGCTAGAACATCAATAATATTTTCTGTGTTAATTGATAGAGTGGCTGTGTAAGCATATTCTAAAAGAGGTATAAAGCCAGTCACTGTAACATGATGCAGATCCAACACATTCTTGTTCTCATCCTCGGCTTGGCCTACAAGTTTGGTGCGAAAGAAATCACTGCAAGCTGCTAGTACCACCTTATGTGCCCGGAAGATTTTGTCCTGGACACGAATAGTGATATCACAAAAATGTCCATCATTTCGCAGCATATTTAGCTTTCCAAGCATTTCCTGGCTGTGGGAAGAGGAGCTATGAGTAAACGTTTTCACACCCATCTTTTACTTCCTCTTCTACAGATGCTCTTCAAGGAGGCAAATGAATCAGAAATGTCCTAAAAAATACATAAAATAAAGCATTAATTGATATTTTAGTAGTTTAAATCTGATTTAGATCATTTTCATGTGGCCACTGCACTAAATTAAAAAGCTGAAAGATGGTAGTGAGAGAGAAACTTCAAGGTAGGGAACTGTATAGAAATATATTCTCCTTATCTGCCTTCCGAACTGTCCAACCAATGAAGTCTGTGAACCAATGTTTTTTTTTTTTGAGACAGAGTCTTGCTCTGACGCCCAGGCTGGAGTGCAGCAGGGAGGTCTTGGATCACTGCAACCTCCGCCTTCCGGGTTCAAGCAATTCTCCTGCCTCAGCCTCCCGAGTAGCTGGGATTACAGGCACTCGCCATCATGCCTGGCTAATTTTTGTATTTTTGTAGAGATGGGGTTTCACCATGTTGGCCAGGCTGGTCTTGAACTCCTGACTTCAGGTGATAGGCCCGCCTCAGCCTCTCAAAATGCTGGGATTACAGGCGTGAGCCACTACGTCCGACCTGTGAACCAATGTTTTAATGAGCTGCAGGCTGCAACAGTTTGTAAATAGTGACGATTGTAGAGTGTCTTCTATGTACCAAACAGTATTTGAAATGCTTCACATTTAATAATTGATCATCATTGTATCTCTGTCAGTAGGCATATTATTCCTGTTTCTAAATGTGAGCATGCAGCAGGCAATGCCAGTGTAAACACTAAACAATCCATTACATAATCATCCCTGTTAATGTTTTATGCAGGTAAATGTATAGAGGAAAAGAAAGATGGGAAAAAGGAAAAGGAAAGAAAAAAAAACCCAAAAGATTTCAAGATGAATTTTAAAAGGTTGCCAGGTGTGGTGGCTCACACCTGTAATCCCAGCACTTAGGGAGGCCAAGGCAGGCGGATCGCTTGAGTTCAGGAGTCTGAGACCAGCCTGGCCAACAAAGCCCCGTCCCTATTAAAAGCACATAAAAATTAGTGGGGTGTGATGGCACGGGCCTGTAGTCCCAGCTATTCGGAACGCTGATGTGGAAGGATCACTTGAGCCTGGGAGGTGGAGGTTGCAGTGAGCCGAGATTGCACCACTGCACTCCAGCCTTAGTGACAGAGCAAGACTCTATCTAAAAAAATAAAAGTCACAGACTATTATAACTTGAGAAGACAAAATGATCAACTTGGGACTGTTCCATGTCAGACTTCACAAAAGGATAAGGTATGAATCTCTGTTCCAAAGCAGTCAGGTAAAGCTACTGAAATAATTATCTTGATCATAATTAGTGACAGAAGTTCAAATGTAAACTGAGTGCTCTACATACCCTTCCTGAAGTCAAGTGACCACAATGAGGCACTAGATAGCCAGGGACTGGTGTATGCAAACCATCATTTAACATATTTGCTGATTTAGGTCTCACAAAAATGAGATGAAGAGGAAGAAAATGGGAGGGCTATATATAAAGTGTTTTGTTCATTTATTGCATCCCAAGAAACTAGCTTTTAAAGCATGGCCTTCAAGAGTGCTTACTTTGGGATCATGTGGTTGAGGGAAGAAACATGCTTTCAGAGCAAGTGAATTAGTTATAATCCAGGGACCATCTGCATGAACAAAGGTGTGAAGAAATTAAACAGCATATTTGGAAGACATGTGCATCAGAGTATTAAAATGAAACCATTTCAATCTTGAATAGGCCCCAAACAATAGATAATGTACTACATTCTCCAGTGAGGCACAAGGGCACCTTATACAAGGGGGTAGTGGAAAACTATTTTCAACCTTGAGTTACATCCACCTTCAATCATCTTCCATGTTCAAAGTGTAGATATGAAAAGGATTTTTGCTGAGAGTAATCAGTTTGTTGTGAGTTGCAAACCCCATTCTACTTCTTTGCTTACTTCCCTGCAGGGAAAGGGGCTTCAAGACATGCTGATCCTTTCTCTCAGGTCTATGGAAAATATGTTACAACTGAAAAGACTCTGAAGGGCACATAAGTCTGATTTAAACAATAGCCAAGGCCAAGAAATACGCCTACCATCTCCCAACAGTATATAAAGGCAACACAGTGGAGTGGTTGAAAGCACAGACTCCGGAACCAGAATGCTGGCTTTGCATGCCGGTGCTATTTTTACCTGTGTGACCTTAGGCAAGTCATTAAACAAACCCTCTGTATCTTAATATATTCAGCAGTGAAATAAATATAATACAACACACCTCATAGAGTTCTGAGGATTAAATGATCTAACATGTTAAGCATTTAGAATAGTAACCAGCAACGTAATCAATGCTACAGAAATATTAGTTGCTGCTGCTACTAACATTACCATCAAAGACCTTTTCTTTCTGGACGGGCCAGAAACCACAGCCAGCAAATGAAGAAGAGTGAAAGAAGAACGTTGGGGAGGAGAGAAAGAAAGAAAAAGGAGGCAAACCACACCCAACTCTTCAACTGCAGGCCTGTAGTAGGCCTGAGGTGGGAAACGAGGGAAAGCTTTCCCTCTAAGTTTATTAGTTCTTGAAAAGATTGTTGGTATTTCCTGAAAGTGATCAGAACAGTTATTAAGACTTACTCTCCAGGAAGCTGGAGGGAGAACTAACTCCATAGAATAAATAAAATGGCTCAAGAATACCTCCTATAAGTCATGCCTGTTCACATATACGGTACGAATGCTGATCTACTTAGAAGTACGGGATGAGAAGAAGGTGATGAGGAGGAAATACATTCCATACCATACATTTATCACATGCATTTCCCAATATGTCTGCAGAAACTCAGGCCCAAGATATGCTCCACAACACAAACTTATATGGACAAATATTTTTTGGATAAACAGACACACTTCATCTTCTTGCACTTTGCTTTATTAAATGTTGGAGATATTGTCTTTTTTACAAGTTGGAAATTTGTGGCATCCCTGCCGTCAGCAAGTCTACTGGTGCCAGTTTCCACCAGCTTGTGCTCACTTCACGTTTGTGTCACATTTTGGTAATTCTTGCAGTATTTCAAACTTTTTCATTATAATTATATCTGTTATGGTGATCTGTGATCAGGAATCTTTGATGTTACTACTGTAATTGTTTTGGGGTGCCACAAACTGCACCCATATAAGACAGTGAACTTAATGTTGTGTGCGTTATGACTGATTTACCCACTAGTCAGTCCCCCATCTCTCTCCTCCTCCTCAGGTATCCCTATTCCATGAAAAACAAGGATACTGAAATTAGACCAATTAATAACCCTACAATAGCCTCTAAATGACTATGTGAAAGGAAGAGTTGCACATTTCTCACTTTGTTTTTTTTTATCTTTTGAGACAGAATTTTGCTCTGTCACCCAGGCTAGAGTGCAGTGACACAATCTTGGCTCACTGCAACCTCCACCTCCCAGATTCAAGCAATTCTCCCTTCAGCTTCCAGAGCAGCTTGAATTACAGGTGTGCACCACAAACCCCAGTTAATTTTTGTAGTTTTAGTAGAGAGGGGGTTTCACCATGTTGGCCAGCCTGGTCTCGAACTCCTGACCTCAAGTGATCCACCCATCTCACGTTTTTCACTTTAAATGAAATGCTAGAAATTATTAAGTTTAGTGAGGAAGGCATGTCGAGAGCTCAGAGAGCGCCTGAAAGCTAGACCTTTTATACCACACAGCTAGCCAAGCTGTGACAGCAAAGTACATATTCTTAAAGGAAATTAAAAGTGCTACTCCAGTGCACACATAAATGATGAGAAAGTAAAACAGCCTTATTGCTGACATGGCGAAAGTTTGCCTGGTGTGGACAGAAGACGATACCAACCACAATATTCCTTTAAATCAAAGCCTAATCCAGGGCAAGGCCATTAACTCTCCTCAATTCTATGAAGGCTGACAGGGATGAGGAAGCTGCAGAAGAAAAGTTGGAAGCTAGCAGATTCATGAGGTTGAAGGAAAGAAGCCATCTCCGTAACATAACAGTGCAAGGTGAAGCCGCAAGTGCTAATGTTGAAGCTGCAACAAGTTATCCAGAAGAGCTAGCTAAGATCACTGATGAAGGTGGCTACACTAAACAACAGGTTTTCAACGTAGACAACACAGCTTTACATAGGAAAGAGACTTTCACGGCTAGAGAGAAGTCAATGCCTGGCTTCAAAGCTTCAAAGGACAGGATGGCTCCCTTGTAAGTGGCTAATGCAGCTGGTAACTTAACTGGAAGCCAATATTCATTTACTATTCTGAAAATCCTAGACCCCTTAAAGATTAGGCTCAATCTATTCTGCCATGCTCTGTAAGTGAAACAACACAGCCTGACGGCAGCACATCTATTTACAGCATGGTTTACTGCATGTTTTAAAAGCCCACTGTTGAGACCTACTGCTTACAAGACTGTGTTCCGTACATTAATGCTTTCCAACAGTGCATCTCGTCATTGAGGAGCTCTGATGAGGAGGTACATGACTGATGTTGCTTTCATGGCTGCTAATATAACATCCATTCTGCAGCCTATAGATCAGGGAGTCATTTTGATTTTCAAGTCTTATTATTTAAGAAATACATTTCAAAAGGCTATAGCTGCCACAGATTCTGCTGATGGATCTGCGCAAAGCAAAGTGAAAACTTTCTGGAAAAGATTCATCATTCTAGATGCCATTAAGACTGAGATTCATGGGAGGAGGTCAAAATATCAACATTAACAGGAGTTTGGACGAAACTGATTCCAGCCTTCATGATGACTTCAAGACTTTCTTGGAGGAAGTAACTACAGATGTGTTGGAAACTGCAAGAGAACTAGAATTCAAAATGGAGCCTGAATTGCTGCAATCTCATGATAAAACTTGAACAGATAAGGAGTTGCTCCTTGTGGATAAGCAAAGACAGTGGTTTCTTGAGATGGAGTCTACTCCTGGTGAAGAAACTAGGAACACTGTTGAAATGACAATAAAGGATTTAGAAAACTATATAAACCTTGTTGATAAAGCAGTGGCAGGGTTTGAGAGGATCAACTCCAATTAAAAAAATTTTAATTAAAACTTTTTAGATGGGCGCAGTGCCTCACCCTATAATCCCAGTACTTTAGGAGGCTGAGGTGGGTGGATGGCTTGAGCTCAAGAGTTCAAGACCAGCCTGGTGACAGGGTGCAACACCATCTATACAAAAAATACAAAAATTAGCTTGGTGTGGTGTCACATGCCTGTAGTTCCAGCTACTCGGGAGGCTGAGGCTGGAGGATTGCATGAGCTTGGGAAGCAGAGGTTACAGTGAGCTGATATCAAGCCACTGTACACCAGCCTGTGTGACAGAGTGAGACCCTGCCTCTAAAACAAATTCAGAAAAGCTGGCAGAGGTTGGCTGGTTCATGAGGTTGAAGGAAAGAAGCCATCTTCATAACACAAAAGTGCAAGGTAAAGCTGCAAGTGCTAATGTCAAATCTGCAAATTATCCAGAAGAGCTAGGTAAGATCACAATTTTTTTTTAGAGGCAGGGTCTCACTCTGTCACCCAGGCTGGAGTACAGTGGCATGATCATGGCTCACTGTAGCCTTGAACTCCTAGGGTCAAGCAATCCTCCTGTCTCAGCCACCCAAGTATCTAGGACTACGGGGTGTACCACCACGCCTGGCTAATTTTTACATTTTTTTTTTTTTGGTAGAGATGGGGGTGTCCCTATGTTGCCCAGGCTAATCTCGAACTCCTGGTTTCAGCATCCCAAAGTGCTGAGATTACAGGTTTGAACCACTACACCCAGCAATCAACTCTAATTTTGAAAGAAGTTATTCTGTAAGTAACATGCTATCAAACAGCATCACACGCTATAGAGAAATCCTCGTGAAGGCTGGGCGCAGTGGCTCACGCCTGTAATCCCAGCACTTTGGCACTCTGGGAGGCCCAGGCAGGGGGACTGCCTGAGGTCAGGAGTTCGATACCAACCTGGACAACATGGTGAAACCCCGTTTCTACCAAAAATACAAAAAATTAGCCGGGTGTGGTGGCAGGCACCTGTAACCCCAGTTACTTGGGAGGCTGAGGCAGAATTGCTTGAACCCGGGAGGTGGAGGCTGCAGTGGGCCAAGATCATGCCATGCACTCCAGTCTGGGTGACAGAGTGAGACTCTGTCTTAAAAAAACAAACAAAAAAAGAAATCCTCATGAAAGAAAGATCCAGGAGGTTGGGTGCACGGGTTCATGACTGTAAACCCAGCACTTTGGTAGGCTGAGGCAGGAAGACTATTTGAGCCCCAGGAGCTCAATGCAATGGAGTGAGACCCACCTCTAATTTAATAAAAAAAAAAAAAAAAAAAAAAAAAGGCAGGGTGTGAGCAGTAGTGGAGAACAGATTAAACCCATGGTCACACTTCACCACTGCCTTATTAAAAACCAAAACTGTCCACATCTCCAATCTTCAGTGACCAACCATCCAATCAGTCAGCCGTCAACATCAAGGCAAGACCTTTCCACGACCTTCCACCAACAAAAGATTATGACTTGCTGAAAGCTCAGATAATTGCTAGAATTTTTTAGCAATAAAGTATTTTTTAAATATTTGAAAAATTTGTCAAGTATAGTGGCATGCAGCTGTAATCCCAGCTACTCAGGAGGTTAAGGTGGGAAGATCCCTTGACTCCAACCTAGGCAACACAGCAAGACCCTATCTCAAATTTTATTTTATTTTGAGACAGAGTCTCACTCTGTCACCCAGGCTGGAGTATGGTGGCACAATCTTGGCTCACTGCAACCTCTGCCTCATGGGTTCAAGCAATTCTCCTGCTTCAGCCTCCCGAGTAGTTGGGAATACAGGCACCAGACACTACGCCTGGCTAATATTTTGTACTTTTAGTAGAGATGCGGTTTCACCATGTTGGCCAGGCTGGTCTCGAACTCCTGACCTCAAGTGATCCACCTGACTCAGCCTCCCAAAGCGCTGGGATTACAGGTGTGAGCCACCACTCCCGGCCTCAAATTTTAAAAAACAGAGAATAAAAAAGAAAAAGTCATACATCGTACTAGACAGTTCAGAAACCACAACATAGAACCTGAAGTTTTTATAAGTTAGATAAGTCTCTTTAAAAAAAAAAATCTCGCCAGGCACGGTGGCTCATGCCTGTAATCCCAGCACTTTGGGAGGCCAAAGCAGGTGGATCACCTGAGGTCAGGAGTTCGAGACCAGCCTGGCCAACACGGTGAAACCCCAACTCTACTAAAAATACAAAAAAATTAGCTGGGTGTAGGGGTGGGTGCCTGTAATCCCAGCTGCTTGGGAGGCTGAGGCAGGAGAATAGCTTGAACCTGCGAGGCAGAGGTTGCAGTGAGCCAAGATCACGCTACTGTACTCCAGCCTAGTGTCAGAGTGAGACTCCGTTTCAAAAAAAAAAAAAAAAAAGTGTATGAGGATTCTGATTTCTCCACATCCTCACCAACACTTGTTATTATCCAACTTTGATTCTAGCCATCCTAGTGGATGTGAAGTGGTATGTCATTGTAGTTTTAATTTACATTTCCCTGATAACTAACAATATTGAGCATCTTCATGTGCTTACTGGACATTCGTACATCTTCCTTGGGGTCCACTTGGAGCTCTGCCCATTGGGTTGTCTTTTTGTTACTGAGTTGTCAGAGTTCTTTACATATTCTAGATGTGAGTTGCTTATCAGAGAAATGGTTTGCAAATATTTTCTCTCATTCTGTGGGTCGTCTTTTATGATGGTGTCCTTTGAAGCACAGAAGTTTTTAATTTTTATGAAGTTCAGTGTTTTTCTTTTGCTGTTCACGCTTTTGGTATCATATCTACAAATTCCTTTCCAAATACAAAGTCATGAAGATTTACTAATATGTTTTTTTTTTCAAGGAGTTTTAAAGTTTCAGGTCTTTAATCCATTTTGAGTTATTTTTTGTATATGGTCCCACCTCGTTCTTTTGCATGTAGCTATCCAGTTGTCCCAGCACCATCTGTTAAAAAGTGTATTCTTTTACCACTGAAAGATCTTGGCATCCTTGTTGGAAATCAGTTGAATACAAAAGGGTTTATATCTGGACTCTCTATTCCACTGATTTATATGTCCTTGTGCCAGTACCACAATGCTTTAATTACTGTTGTTTTGCAGTAAATTTTGAAGTCAAGAAGCTGAGTCCTCCTATTTTGTCCTTTTTCAGTACTATTTTGGCTATTCTGGGTCCCCTGCAACTCCGTATTAATTTCAGAATCAGACTGTCAATCTTTACAAAGTCAGCTAGGATTCTGATAGGAACTGCACTGAATTTATAGATTAGTTTGGAGAATACTGCTATCTTTACAATGTTGAATCTTCTGATCCGTGAACATGGGGTGTTTTTCCACTTATTTAGTCTTTAATTTCTTTCAGCAATGTTGTAAGTTTTCAGAGTATGAGTTTTTCTTTGTTAAATTTATTCTTTTGATGTCACCATGAATAAAATTATTTTCTTAACTTTTTTTTTTTTTTGAGACAAGAATCTCACTCTGCTGCCCAGGCTGGACTGCACTGGTATGATCACGGCTCACTGAAGCCTTGATCTGCTGGGCTCACCTGATCCCTGCCCCTCAGTCTCCTGAGTAGCTGGGACTACCGGCATGGGCCACCAACAAGCCTGGCTAATTTTTGTATATTTTGTACAGACGGGGTTTTGACACATTGCTCAGGCTGGTCTCAAACTCCTGGGCTCAAGCAATCCACCCACCTTGGCCTCCCAAACTACTAGAATTACAGGCATGAGCCACTGAATCCAGCCTGTTTTCTTAATTTAATGCTTCACTGCAAATGTATAACAAGACAACTTATGTTTGTATACTGGTTTTATATTGTGCAACCTTGCTCAACTTGTTTATTAGTCCTACAGTCTTTTTTTTTTTGAGACGGAGTCTCGGTCGCTCTGTTGCCCAGGCTGGAGTGCAGTGGCGCGATCTCGGCTCACTGCAAGCTCCGCCTCCCAGGTTCACGCCATTCTCCTGCCTCAGCCTCCCGAGTAGCTGGAACAGGTGCCCGCCACCACATCCAGCTAATTTTTTTGTATTTTTAGTACAGACAGGGTTTCATCGTGTTAGCCAGGATGATCTCTATCTTCTGACCTCGCGATCCACCCACCTCAGCCTCCCCAAAGTGCTGGGATTACAGGCGTGAGCCACCGCGCCCGGCAGTCCTATACTTCTTAAATGAATTCCTTATGATTTTCTATAAACAGGTTGCATATCCCTTATCCAAAATGCTTGGGGGCCAGGTGTGGTACTTTACAAAAGTATGTGGCAATTAAGCTATAAAGCTCCTAAAGCTCTTATTTTACTTCACAACTGATCAAGTGATAGTAATTACCAAACCTCTGCTAAGATCTCTTTTAAGGACCCTGAATGAAGCCAGTCAAGAACAGGGCTTCAGCCCGAGTGCAGTGGCTTATGCTTGCAATGCTAGCACTTTGGGAAGCTAAAGCGGGCAGATGGCTTGAGCTCAGGAATTTAAGACCAGCCTGGGCAATATGGTAAAAACCCATCTCTACAAAGAAATACAAAAA
This sequence comes from Rhinopithecus bieti, assembly GCF_001698545.2. NCBI lineage: Eukaryota > Metazoa > Chordata > Mammalia > Primates > Cercopithecidae > Rhinopithecus > Rhinopithecus bieti. The sequence goes on along the minus strand of NW_016805082.1, from coordinate 386,476 downwards.
TTAGCCAGGTGTGGTAGTGTATGCCCGTAGTCTCAGCTACTTGGGGGACTGAGGCAGAAGGATTGCTTGAGCCTGGGAGGTCGAGGCTGCAGTGAGCCCAGATTGAGTCACTGCATTCCAGCCTAGGTCAAAGAGTGAGACCCTGTCTCAAAATAATAATAATAATAATAATGAAATCATAAGAATAAGGCTTCAGATAGCAGCTCTATAAATTATCAGTTTTTGGAGACACAGAGAGTTATAGAAAATTTCTGCTCTGATATAGTCAGTATTATATGAAGTGTCTCTAGGGGAACCACATGCCAGACTATGGAGTGTGACTCTGGGACTGGTATTATCTTATACTACAACTATTACTACTAATGGCTTAACTCTTATGTTAGAGACTAAAAAAAATAATGAATGAACACATTGAAAAAGAGGCAATATTTTAAAACACTCAAATAGAATGAAAAAATTTGAATTTTAGAGCTTAAAGGGCAAATAGATTATTTTATGGCTCAGGAAATGTAGTTTAGCTCAACAAGCGCTGGTGGGAGCCAATGAGGGTTCTTCCTTTCCGAAGTATGAAGCAAAGCCGTGTCCTTTGAGTCTGAACTGGTGGAGCCAAGAGTTCCTCACTAGTCTCTTTACTAAGTAGTTTTGGTTTTCATAAAAATCTTTGCTTTTCAATTTCTTCTCTGTATTTTTCATTCTTTAGTATTTCCTCCATAGTAGGTGGAGTCATTCTTGCTCTTTTTTTTGTGTGTGTGAGACGGAGTTTCACTCTTGTTGGCCAGGCTGGAGTGCTGTGGTGCAATCTCGGCTCACTGCAACCTCCGCTTCCCAGGTTCAAGTGATTCTCTTGCCTCAGCCTCCTGAGTAGTTGGGACTACAAGCATGTACCACCATGACTGGCTAATTTTTCTATCTTTACTAGAGACAGGGTTTCACCATGTTGGCCAGGTTGGTCTCGAACTCCTGACCTCAGGTGATCTGCCTGCCTCGGCCTCTCAAAGTGCTGGGATTACAGGCATGAGGTACTACACCCAACCTGTTTCTTGTTCTTTTGATCCAAGCTTCCCATTTTGTTGGACTATCCCCTACTTCACAGTCTTTTTTATTTGTTGCTTCTACAGTTCTTTTCTCTTGAATAGTTTGTCCTCACCTCTCCAGTTCTTGTACTCTGGGATAGACTAGTATTCTTTTTTTTTTTTTTTTTGAGACGGAGTCTCACTCTGTGCCCCAGGCTGGAGTGCAGTGGCACAGTCTCGGCTCACTGCAAGCTCCGCCTCCCAAGTTCACGCCATTCTCCTGCCTCACTCTCCTGAGTAGCTGGACTACAGGCGCCCGCCACTGCGCCCGGCTAATTTTTTTTTTGTATTTTTAGTGGAGTCGGGGTTTCACCGTGTTAGCCAGGATGGTCTTGATCTCCTGACCTCGTGATCCGCCCATCTCGGCCTCCCAAAGTGCTGGGATTACATAGACTAGTATTTGTTCCCAAACCAGTTCATGCCCACATGCTCCTTCACTTCTTTTGACAGTGATCTCCACAAGGCACAGAACAAATCCTGAGACCAACCCATGCTGTCCACCCTGCTCTCAGCATTGCTAGCAGCCAGTCTGCAGCAGGGGTAATGCTCCAGCCACTGATCCAGCTCCCCTATAAGTATTCTTTTTAGTGATTTGATAATAGCATAAGAATAATTGTTTCTATAAAAGAACAACTGTTCTTATTAGAATGAAAATCTTACTACTTCTAAAACTCATATTCGATCTGTTCAAACCAGTAAATCAACTATCCCAAAAGTGACAAACTATACAACTAAAAAGATTGATGTGGAAAAATGTTATGACTCATTACAGTAAATTCCTTTCTAAATTATCAGACTAAGAAGAAATCAGGCAAATTCTGTAACAAAATGATCTTTAAAACAATGAAAAAATTACCAATGGGCCAGAATATTAAAAGCTGAGTCCTTAGCTGTAGTTATTTGCTGCCTAACAACCTAAAGAGAAAAAAGTGACTGTGAGAATGACAGACATTAGCCTATTCTGATTATCTGAATATCCCAGAAAAATACACACTTGTTGACCTGTAAATATATTTTTAAAATTACAATAAACTTTAAAAAATCTATTAATTTGAATATTCTCTGAAACTTACTACCTGAAAATTTCCCAATAAAGTATACCTCACACGGTAATTACTCAATTCCTATTAAGGTTTCTAATTCTAGATCTGCCACAGACACTCTCGGTATCCCTGTCCCTACAGAAGATTGCTACAACGATAAATACATTTGAATCTTCTGACACATTAGTAAGCATTAATTAAAAGAATTACAGTCTTTTCAAATTACCCAAAACTCAGTAACAGATTTCTTCACCTCATGCATAATTAGGCTTTATTCAAGTATTTCACATTCAATTCAATTATCAATGAATATATTAATATTGCCTGGAGACAGCACGTACACTAGGTAGAGCAACAGCTTTTTAGTTCAGACAGACCTGCACATTAATCATGGTTATACAACTGTAGTGGCTGGATGACCTTAAACAAGGGAGCTTTCTGAGGGCCATGATACAGATTAAATGAGACGAGTCTGTGTAAAGTGCCCAGTGCCTAGCACAGACTGTTTATATAAGAATACGGTGCAGCAGTGATGAACAGATAAGCTATCATTATTGACAGATCTCTGACTCTATCACCTTTGACTAAAATCTCAGCAATATCCTTCTGAATGTCAATTCTGGGCTTCTACTGTCCAGCTAGAGTGCCAGACAATTCCATCTGAACGTGTTCGCCATTTTGCAAATTCAATGTCTGAAAACAAACTCAAATTATTTCCCAACTAACATACCACTACAGAATTTCTTAATCTGTTAATCATGGATACCTTCAATTGCTCAGGCATCCATAGCTTAAGATCATGAGGTCAGGAGATCGAGACCATCCTGGCTAACACCGTGAAACCCCGTCTCTACTAAAAAATACAAAAAACTAGCCGGGCGAGGTGGCGGGCGCCTGTAGTCCCAGCTACTCGGGAGGCTGAGCCAGGAGAATGGCGTAAACCCGGGCGGTGGAGCTTGCAGTGAGCTGAGATCCGGCCACTGCACTCCAGCCTGGGTGATAGAGCAAGACTCCATCTCAAAAAA
>NW_016805082.1:363130-381064 GCF_001698545.2 Rhinopithecus bieti | reverse complement strand
AAAAAAAAAAAAAAAAAAAAAAATTCTTTTAGGTAAAAGATGATGGTCAAGAGAATGTTTATCTGGCCACAAAAAATAGAACCTGCTGGGTAGCTTCAGAAGTTAGGTTTCCTTGCAGACAAAAAAAAAAAAAAAAAGGGCGCAGAGGGAGGGGGGCATACAAAACAAGCCAACTAAGTTTTCATATCTGGAATGAAGGCCTAGAATTATGGGGGTCATTTTGTTACCATAGGAGAGCCAGCCTACGGATGGCAAAGCAAGAACTTAGGTCCTCAAGGATATCACTGAATTGCTAATTTAACCAACTTTGAGGCTGTTTTTTGTTTTAAATAAATGTCTGTATTGTTTCAGTCACCTGATTCAAGGTTTTCCGATAACATAAATTGAATACTTTCATACACATGTCCCATAGGTATTTCAGCAGGTCCCAAGTGAATTCATTATCATCTCTCAAAATGTATTCTTCTTTTCAAGTACTAATGACAGTACAACTCCAAAAGCTAAAACCCCAAATGTCCACGTTCTAATCCCTCGAATTTGTGAAAGATAACTTTATGGCTTTGCAGATGTGATGAAATATCCTGGAATGGGGAGATTATCCCAGATTACCCAGGTGGGCCCTAAATACAGTCACAAGTCTCCTTATATAAGGAAGGCAGATGGAGACTTGGCACACACAGAAGGTGAAAGTTGGGGAAGAGAAGGTGGCGTGGCAATGTAAAGACTGCAGTGATGAATGATATGGTCACAAGATGAATGCCTGCAGCCCACTTAAGCTGGAAGAGGAAAGGAATGGTTTCTCCCCTAGATCCTTTGGAGGGAAGCAGTACTTGCCAACATCTTGATCTCAACCCAGTTATGATAATTTCAAGCTTCTGTGAGAAAATTAATGTATTGTTTTAAGCTCTCTAATTTGTCATAATTAATTACAACAGCCACAGAAAACTAATACAATTTCTCTTCCCCTTTTCCTTCTAACACAGACCTGGTCACCAAGACCTATTTCACAAATCCATCCCTTCCTTTCTCCACTATCACTGCCTTGGACTACTGAAACAGCATCCTGATTGATCTCCTTGCCTTCAGTCTCACTGGCCTTATATTAATCTTTACCATTATTTAAACTGTCTCTAAAATACAATTATCTGAGTCCAGACACTTATTAGCTCACAGCTTGATGATCACGCTGAACTATCAACAGTACTTGGTACTTTTCAGCACTATCCTACACCCTATCACATCTGATATGGACTGATTTAAATATATAAAATCCTTGAGATCTGGCAGAACCATTATTATCTCCCATTACATTGATGGGGAAATTGAGGTTCAGAGAATTAAATGACTTGGCTAAGGTTACAGGGCTAGTAACAGCAACTTACATCCTGATGGTAAACTTTCTCGCTATTTTACAATCTATTATGCTGTTAGATAACTTTAGGCTGCTGTCTCTCCCTCCCTACTCTGCAAAATGAACTCTCTGCCCTCAACTGGTTTTGACTCTTCATTTTCCATATATATCATACATAATCCCACTTCCCCAGCTCTGGTCCCTTTTCGGAATTCCCTCCTCACTGATCTCCACAGGTCAAATTCTGTTTTATTTTGTTTTCCCTTTTAACCTAAATGTCAGCAAAGCCTTTTTTTTTTTTTTCCTTTTTGAGACAGAGTCTCATTTTGTCACCCAGGCTGGAGTGCAGTGGCACAAACTTGGTTCAGTGCAACCTCCACCTCCCGGGTTCAAGTGATTCTCGTGCCTCAGCTTCCTGAGAGCTAGGATTATAGGCGTGCACCACCACGCCCAGCTTATTTTTGTATTTTTAGTACAGACAGGGTTTCACCATGTTGGCCAGGCTGGTCTCGAACTCCTGACCTCGTGATCCGCCCACCTCGACCTCCCAAAGTGCTGGGATTACAGGTGTGAGCCACTGTGCCCAGCCAGCCTTCCGTTTTGATGTCACTTTCAGATGTACTTTCAAATATATTCTTTGGATCTTAAAATCTTAACGAAACTAAAGATGAGAAAAATAAAGATTACAGAAAATATGGGCTAACAGGGACTCAAATTCAAAGCCTCTGACTTTAATTAAATCCTATTCTCATTTTATTATTAAACCAAGCTGTCTTTCTCTACACTGAACTCTGGTGGTAGTTCTATTTGGACCCACTGATCCTGTGTTTCATATCATATCAATTTAGGTTTACCAGGGTATTTGCTCTGTCTCTCCAAGGATTATTCCAATATATTTATACAATCAATCACATCTGTACTCCCACAAGTTCTTAAAAAATCACTTTATGAGTGCCTTTCTGATATAATTCATGTATAATAAACTGCATAGTGTATAATTTGATGAGTTATGACATATATATCACCACCATCAAGATAAGGAATATTGCACAATTTCTGTAAGTTTCTTTGCAATCTTGCCTTCCTGTCCTTGCCAGGAATTATCAATGTGCTTTTCACTTTAGTAGTTCCATTTTCTAGAATTTTATATAAATGGGATTATATAGCACGTACTCTTTTTTTCAGGCTTCTTTCATGGACATAATTATTCTGAGATTCATTCATGCTGTGGAGCGTAAGGATTTTTGTTCTTTTTATTGTTGAATACTATTCCATCGCATGGATGTAACAATCTGTTTTATCATTTAATTGCTGATAGACTTAAGTTGTTTGAAGTTGGGCTATTACAAATAAAGCTGCTGTGCACATTTGTGTACAAGATTTGTGTGGACAAACCAGCAGCAGATGTTCTTATTTCTGTTTCTATAACATTTATGTGTTATACTCTTAATATTGCTTATTATATTGCAGTGATTCCATAAAAAAAAGTCACTACTCTATTCACCAGTATAATATTTTATATACAAGTGATCAGTAAGTAGTTTACAGATTTTGCTCACCCATGGGCCTAATGCGACTTGACAGACAAAGCTGAGTCCTGTCTATATTCTATAACCGCCTAAAAGAGTGCATACACTGGTATGCAACAAGATCATAAGAAAAAAATTAAAAATTAAAAAAATAGAAATAAGAGTGTGCACTGAAAAATCACTGAGTAAATGTTCTTGATTTATGGTGCTTATGTTTGGGAGAAGCATACTGTTCTTTTAGGTTCAGTCACATTATGATTAAAAGCTTAACTGCAAATGGCAAACAAAATATATAAATTAGTATTTTAAGAGTGCAACACACACAACATACAAATGTTTTGTAGGAAACCTGTTAAAACAATTGATTTAAGAATGGAAGAATCACAGCACAACGTAGAAACTTCATGTTAAACTTACATGGAAAATGTATACATGTGTACTCGAACTAGTGCAAATTACAACTCAACCACCCCACCAAAAGTTATTAATAAGATGTTTCTCACTATTAAGAGTCTTTTTTTCTTTACAAATATAGCAGTACCTCGTATTTTATATTTTGCTCTAAACTTGTCACTCTTATCAATCTAAGTAAATGTCTATTTTTTCCCATGATACGAAGCAAGTTTTTAGATTGGATTTACATGAGAACTCATATTTGGGAACATGCTTTTTCTTTTTCTGAACAGTAATGAAAATGTTTTGTGATCTTTATTTCACATTAGTTTACTTCCCTTAAGTGTTTTTACGTTTTCAGGGAGAATTTCAAATGGACTACTTCATCTGAATTTAAAAAGATAATCTTAGGCCTGGAACAGTGGCTCATGCCTATAATCCCAACACTTTGGGAGGTCAAGGGAGGAAGCTCCTTTGAGCCTAGGAGTTCAAGACCAGCTGAGGCAACACAGAGAGACCTTGTCTCTACTAAAAAAATTTTTTTAAAAATTAGCTAAGTGTGGTGCCGTGCGCCTGTAGTACCAGCTAGACAGGAGGCTGAGTGAGGCAGGAGGATCACTTGAGCCTGGAAGGTCAAGACTACAGTGAGCTGCGATTTCACCACTGCACTCCAGCCTGGATGACAGCAAGATCTTGTATCAAAAAAAAGACCATTTGGCCGGGCATGGTGGTTCACGCCTGTAATCCCAGCACTTTGGAAGGCCAAGGCAGGTGGATCACCTGAGGTCAGGAGTTTGAGACCAGCCTGGCCAACATGATGAAACTCCATCTCTACTACTACTACTACTACTACTACTACTAATAAAATAATTAGCTGGGGATGGTGGTGCATGCCTGTAATCTCAGCTACTTGGGAGGCAGAGGCAGGAGAACTGGTTGAACACAGGAGGCAGAGGTTGCAGTGGGCCGAGACTGCATCACTGCACTCCAGCCTAAGCAACAAGAGCGAAATTCCATCTCAAAAAATAAAAAAAATAAAAAACAAACAAACATTTTATAACTAGTTGTTTTTCAATGAAACAAAGATTCTAATCATTTTACTCTATGAATAAGCCCTTTCTAGTTCAGAGATTTGAAAAAGTAATGGAGAGTTATCAATAAATCAATTAATTCAGAAACATTAAATGATTAGAATTTCCTCTCCTTGCTGATAGTCACCAAGTCATGCCGATTGTTACTTTCTACATCAAGGGAAGATAAATTAATATATATTGAGTAACTCCCACCAAGTGTCATTATCTCACTCTGGACTCACAAATTCACAAACCTGGTAAAAGGATATTTTAAATCCAGTTATAAGCCAGGCACGGTAACTCACGCCTGTAATCCCAGCACTTTGTGGGGCCGATGGGTGGATGTCTTGAGGCCAGGAGTTTGAGACCCTGTCTCTACTAAAAATACAAAAATTAGCTGGGTGTGGTGGTGTACGCCTGTAACCCCAGCTATTACTCAGGAGGCTGAGGCACAAGAATTGCTTGAACCTGGGGGGCAGAGGTTGCAGTGAGCTGAGATCACGCCACTGCACTCCAGTCTGGGCAACAGAGAGAGACTCTGTCTTAAAAAAATAAAAATAAAAATAAATCCAGTTTTAAAGGAGGAGACAAAATCAGGTTAAATTGTCCATATCCCTTTGACTAAGTAACAAAACCAGGATTTACACAAAGGTCTGTATGACCCCCCCCCCAAAAAATCTTCATTTCCCAGTTATTTCTCCCCACCCCATTATGCTGTCATTTATAATAATTTAACCCATTTATGCCAGAGGTTGCAATTATTTGAATTTTTGCAATCAGACCTTAGTGGTGACCTTCAGCAGGATAGAAATAACTCCCACATGCTTAGAGTTCCAATAATGGAACGGTAGGCATAAATGGGTTAATTACAGTACTTAAGGGATATCTGCTATTCACATCATACTATTGTATCTAGAAAGAAAGACTGAATAGAAGGCCTATCTTATTCATCTATGTGGCTCCTTACATGAGCAAGTAAAATTCAAGTCAGTTTTAGTCAACTAGCATTTAAAGAACTCCTTGTTTTCCCTAAAGAGTTTTCAATTGTCCACATCAAGCACTCAAGAGTTCCAACTGCATATATGCTTTAAAATATGTACACAAGTGGAAGTAACATCAGCCTCGAGAACTGAGTAGCTGTACTGTGTGGCGTCGTGGTCTAGGCACTTCTTGGACAGCAATGTCTCACCTGCCGATGAAACACTCCTGCGCAAGAAGATCAAGCAGCAGAAACTCAAATTGCGGCACCAGAACCTAAAGTTGCAGGGGCCTCAAATCTGACCGTCAGAAACTCAAAATGGAGATGTGTCTGAAGAAAGAATGAGAGGGAGAAAGGTTAAAAAATCAAAACACTCTATGAATGTGGGCTTATCAGAAGCTCAAAATGGAGATGTGTCTGAAGAAGCAGTGGAAAATACAAAAGCTAAAAAATCTCCCCAGAAATCCACCATATTAACCAATGGAGAAGCAGCAATGCAGTCTCCCAATTCAGAATCAAAAGAGAAAAAGAGAATGATGCTGGGACTGATACAAAAAAAGCAAAAACTGAAAACAGAAGAATCTGAAGAAGAAAGTGCTGAGACTCCTAAAGAAACAGAAAATAATGTGGAGAAGCCAGATAATGATGACGACATTGAGGTGCCCAGCCTACCCCTGGGACTGACAGGAACGTTTGAGGATACTTCATTTGCCTCTCTATGTAATCTTGTCAATGAAAACACTCTGAAGTTTAAAAAAAAAGGGGGGGGGTTTACATACATGACTGAAATTCAGCATAAAAGTATCAGACCACTTCTGGAAGGCAGGGATCTTCTAGCAGCTGCAAAAACAGGCAGTGGTAAAACCCTGGCTTTTCTCATCCCTGCAGTTGAACCCATTGTTACAATTCATGCCCAGGAATGCATCGGAAGTCCTTGTTCTCTCATCTACTAGAGAGCTAGCCATGTAAACTTTTGGTGTTCTTAAGGAGCTAATGACTCACCACGTGCATACCTATGGGGTGATAATGGGTGGCAGTAATGGATGTGCTGAAGCACAGAAACTTGCTAATGAGATTAACATCATTGTGGCCACACCACGCCGTCTGCTGTACCATATGCAGAATATCCCAGGGTTTATGTATAAAATCTGCAGTGTCTGGTTATTGATGAAGCCGATTGTATCTTGGATGTTGGGTCTGAAGAGGAATTAAAGCAAATATTTAAACTTTTGCCAACACATAGACACACTATGCTCTTTTCTGCCACTCAAACTTGAAAAGTTGAAGGCCTGGCAAGGATTTCTCTGAAAAAGGACCATTTTACGTTAGTGTTGATGATGATAAAGCTAATGCAACAGTGGATGGTCTGGAGCAGAGAGATGTTGTTTGTCCTTCTGGAAAGAGATCCCTTCTGCTCTTTACACTCCTTAAGAAGAACTGAAAGCAGCAGCTCATGGTCTTCTTTCCATCTTGTATGTGCGTGAAATACCACTAAGACTTGCTGAACTACATTGATTTGCCCGTCTTGGCCATTCATGGAAAGTAAAAGCAAAATAAATGTACAACCACATTCTTCCAGTTCTGCAATGCAGATTTGGGAACACTATTGTGTACGGATGTGGCAGCAAGAAGACTGGACATTCCTGAAGTCGAATGGATTGTTCACTACGACCATCTGGATGACACTAAGGAATATATTCATCATGTGGGTAGAACAGCCAGAGGCCTAAATGGAAGAATGCATGCCTTGACCATTTTGGGCCCAGAAGAATTCGGTTTTCTTCGCTACTTGAAACAATCCAAGGTTCCATTAAGTGAATTTGACTTTTCCTGGTCTAAAATTTCTGACATTCAGTCTCAGCTTGAGAAATTGATTGAAAAGAATTACTTTCTTTGTAAGTCAGCCCAGGAAGCATTTAAGTCATACATACGAGCCTATGATTCCCATTCTCTGAAACAGATCTTTAATGTAAATAACTTAAATTTGCTTCAAGTTGCTCTGTCATTTGGTTTCAAGGTGCCTCCCTTTGTTGATCTGAACGTCAACGACAATGAAGGCAAGCAGAAAAAGCGAGGAGGTGGTGGTGGATTTGGCTACCAGAAAACCAAGAAAGTTGAGAAGTCCAAAATCTTCAAGAAAGTTGAGAAGTCCAAAATCTTTACACACATTAGCAAGAAATCATCTGACAGCAGGCAGTTCCCTCACTGAACACATGCCTTTCTTTTATCTTGAATAACTGTTCTAAAATGAATTTTTCCCCCTCGATTTAACAAGATTTTTGTAGCCTTTAGAATTTAAACTTATCTAACAAGAGTATAAATTGACTTGGGTTGCAAGCACTGAGTACTATAACTTCTATCAAGTCTCTTTGTATTTTTGGGATATAAAACAGGCCTTAATTTTCTTGGTTGCCCAAGGACAGAGCAAGAATATCTGGTCTTTCTTGTGATTACATAATATTTTAATTTTAAATATCCCTCCCTCATACACACAAATGTATGTTACTGTTTTAACATAATTAAATTTTTGTACCTTTTAAAAAAATATGTACACAAGCACAGTGGCTTTCTCCAACTTACCTCTGCACAAGCAGTTAACTTTATGTATGTCTTGGTATGGGTTGAATTGGGTTCCCTAAAAAGATATGTTGAGATCTTGAACCCCAGTGCCTCAGAATGGGACCTAATCAGGGAAATAGAGTCTTTAGAGGTAATCAAGTTAAAGGGAGATCATTGAGGTGTCCTTGTATAAAGGGGACATTTGTAGACAGACATGCACATAGGGAGGATGCCCCATGAAGACTGGAGTTGTGCTGCCACAAGCCAAGGCACTACCAGAAGCTAAAAGAGAGACATGGAACAAGAGATGCTTTCCTCATGGTCCTCAGGAGGAAGCAACCCCACCTATGCCTGATTTCGAACTTCTAGCCTCCACAACTATGAGACAAAAATTTCTGTTAACAGCCACCTACTTTGTCATAGTTTGTTATGGTACCCTAGCAAACTAATACATGTTGCTTTTCAAAGTAATGTAAAAATTAAAAACATTTTAATAAACTAAATGTTTTGACTAAAAGGCACAGATTGTCAGAAGAGATAAAAGCATTCTCAAATATGTTTTTTTAAATAAGAAACCCACTTTAAATAAAAAGACAGATAGATATGGAAGAATATATATCATGCAAACAGTATGTACAAGCTGGAGTTGGCTTACTTTAACACCAGACAAAGCAGACTTAAGACAAAGTATTATCAAAGATAGAGGTGAGTAATAAAAAATGAGTATGCTGGCCGGGCGCGGTGGCTCAAGCCTGTAATCCCAGCACTTTGGGAGGCCGAGGTGGGCAGATCACAAGGTCAGGCATTCAAGACCCGCCTGGCCAACATGGTGAAACCCCGTCTCTACTAAAAAAAAAACAAAAAAAAATTAGCCAGGCGTAGTGGCGCTCGCCTGTAATCCCAGCTATTCAAGAGGCTGAGGCAGAAGAATTGCTCGAACCTGGGAGTCAGAGGTTGCAGTGAGCCGAGATCACACCACTGCACTCTAGCCTGGGCGACAGAGTGAGACTCTGCCTCAAAAAAAAAAAAAAGGCCGGGCGCGGTGGCTCAAGCCTGTAATCCCAGCACTTTGGGAGGCCGAGACGGGCGGATCACAAGGTCAGGAGATCGAGACTATCCTGGCTAACAAGGTGAAACCCCGTCTCTACTAAAAAATACAAAAAACTAGCTGGGCGAGGTGGCGGGCGCCTGTGGTCCCAGCTACTCCGGAGGCTGAGGCAGGAGAATGGCGTAAACCCGGGAGGCGGAGCTTGCAGTGAGCTGAGATCCGGCCACTGCACTCCAGCCTGGGCAACAGAGCGAGACTCCGTCTCAAAAAAAAAAAAAAAAAAAGAGTATGCTTCAAAATAAAACACTGACAAAATTAAAGGGAAAGTTAATTCCACAATAATAATTGACGATTTTTTTTTTGAGACAGGCTTCTTACTCTGTCGTCTAGATTAGAGAGAGGAGGCACAATCACAACACACACAGCCTGGACCTCCGGGACTCAAGCAATCCTCTCACCTTAGCCTCCTGAATAGCTGGGACTACAGGTGTGCACCACCTCACCTAGCTGATTTTTGTATTTTTTTTGCGGAGACAAGGGTTTCATGTTGCCCAGGCTGGTCTCAAACTCCTGGGGCTCAATGGATCCACCCACCTTAGCTTTCCAAAGTGCTGAGATTACAGGTGTGAGCCACCATGCCTGGCCAAAAGTTGAAGTTGTTTTTTTTAAACACTGAGTCTCACTCTGTCGCCAGGCTGGAGTGCAGTGGCGTGATCTCTAATGTCATTTACTACTACATTAGACATTAGACATTCGAATGGGTACGAGGTGGTAAGTCATTGATACTTAGAGACCATCATTTCTCTTTTTTCTTTTTCCTTCCGAGACAAAGTCCCGCTCTGTCACCCAGGCTGGAATGCAATGGCATGATCTTGGCTCAATGGCACGATCTTGGCTCACTGCAACCTTCACCTCCCGGGTTCAAGCAATTCTCCTGCCTCAGCCTCCCAAGTGGCTGGGTCTACAGGTATGCACCACCACACCTGGCTACTTTTTGTATTTTTAGTAGAGATGGAGTTTCACCATGTTGGCAAGTCTGGTCTCGAACTCCTGACCTCAGGTTATCCGCTTGCTTCAGTCTCCCAAAGTGCTGGGATTACAGGTGTGAGCCACCACGCCCAGCAATAGTTGAAGATTAATAACCCCTCTCTGCAATTTAGAACTGAACCACACACACACACACAAACCATCAGTAAAGATATAAAAAATCTGCAGCTTGGGAAATATGGTGGAACCCGTCTCTACAAAAAATACAAAAATTAGCCAGACATAGTGGCATGCACCTGTAGTGCCAGCTACTTGGGAGGCTGTGGTGAGAGGATTTCTTGAGCCTGGGAGGTGGAGGTTACAGTGAGCCAAGATCAATCCACTGCACTCCCCGTCTCGAAAAATAAAAAAAAGATGTAAAGGGAAATCATCTTAACCAAACTGACATTTACAGCACAGAATATACAGTCTTTTCAAGTGCAAAGTGGTATGTTCACCAAGAAAGATCATATGCTGGGCCATAAGACAAATCTTAATAAATTTTAAAGGAATGAATGCACAGAGCATGTTCTCTCACCGAAACAGAAAAAGTAATAAAATATCAAGAAAGCCCTAAATATCTGGAAATTAAACAACACACTTCTAAATAATAACCCATGGGCTGGTCAAATAAGGAATCAACAAAGGAAACTGGGTATTTTTAACTGATATTAAAAACATGACAATATCAAAATTTGTGGGATGCAAAAGCAGCACTTAGAGGAAAATCTGTAGCTTTAAAGGATATGTTAGAAATGATGGTCTCCAGGCCAGGCGCGGTGGCTCACGCCGGTAATCCCAGCACTTTGGGAGGCCAAGGTGGGCGGATCACAAGGTCAGGAGTTCGAGACCAGCCTGACCAACATGGCGAAACCCCGTCTCTACTAAAAATACAAAATTTAGAAGGTCATGGTGGCGCACACCTGTAATCCCAACTACTTGGGAGGTTGGGGCAGGAGAATCACTTGAGCCCAGGAGGCAGAGGTTGCAGTGAGCCAAGATGGTGCCATTGTACTCCAGCCTGGGTGACAGAGCGAGACTTTGTCTTGGGGAAAAAAAAAAAAAAAGAAATGATGGTCTCTAAATACCATGACTTACCACGTCATAACCATTCAAATGTCTAATAGTAAAAGAAAACAAAAACAAAATAACAAGTCTTGGCAAGGATGTGGAGAAATTAAAATCCTCGTGCACAGCTGGTGGGAATGTAAAATGGTGTCGCCACTGTAGAAAACAGTATAGTGGTTCCTCAAAAAATAAAAAATAGAAATCATCATATGATCCAGCAATTCCACTTCTGGGTAGATACTCAAAAGAAGTGAAAGCAAGCACACACCAGTATTTGTACATTAATATTCAAAGCAGCATTATTCACAATAGCCAAAAGGTAGAAGCAACCCAAAAGTCCACGAGAGATGAATGAACTAATGAAATGTGGCATAAATACACAATGGAATATTATTCAGCCTTAAAAAGGAAGGAAATTCAGATATATGCTGCAACACAAATGAACCCTGAAGACATTATGCAAGTGAAATAAACCAATAATTAAGGAACAAATGCCATATGATTCCAATTACATGATGTAGTTACAGGACACTCAAATTCAGAGACAGAAAAATAGAAGGGTGGTTGCCTGGGGATGTGGGTAGAAAGGGATGGGGAGCTACTGTTTAATGAATACGGAGTTACACTGCTGAAAGATGAAGAGAGTTCTGAAAGATGGGTGGGGGTGATGGTTGTGTAATAATGTGAATGTACTTAATGCCACTGAACTGTACCCTTAAAAATGGTTATGATGGCAAATTTTAGGTTACATGTATTTCACCCCCCTGCCCCCCACACACATATCAGTGGTCTATATGTCTACCTTAGCTAGGAGAGCAAAGAAAACCCAAAATAAATAGACAAAACAAAGCACAGACATAAATTAAAAAGACAAGCCATAGGAAAAATTAAAGCCAAAACTTGGTTCTCTGAAAAAAATAAGCAAAATTGATAAATCTTTAGCTAGACCAATTAAGAAAAAAATGAAGAGGAAAAAAGTGAAGGTGGGGTAGCAGAAGGGAAACCTGTGAAAGAGATAGATATACAGAATAACCAGCATGGCAGGAGTTACTTCAGAAACCAAGGGTACAAGGTATTTCAAGGAGTAGTGATTGACAGTGTCAAATGCTGCTGACTGGTCAAATAAGATAGAAACCAAAGTCTATTGGATTTAGCCACAAAGGAGTCACTGATGACCTTATAATAGCACATAAGAAAAAAGTAGTGAAGAGTTAGAAAATTGCCATAGAAAAGGAAAGAATATACAGACATGAGGAAGTGAAAACCGTGAGTAAAGACAATTCATCATAAAGTAGCTAGGTTCTAAAATACAGCAAGGGGTTAGCTGGACAGAAATAAGGGGTCAAGAGAGTATACTGATTTTTTACAGAATGGACAAGCTAGAACATGTTTTTTTCCTTTGTTTTTCTCTCAGATTTTTTTTTTTATTACAGTAAAATACAAAGAGAATGTTTTGATTTTTGTCGGAAAAGACACAGAAAAGAGGGAAAGGTTAAAGATACAGGAAACAGGTGATAACAGATGGTATGAGGTCCCTAGATAGGTAGAAGGAAATGGGATTCAGAGGATGAGTGAAAGGACTGGTCTTAAACAGGAGGAGGCCCAGGCTGGGGACATGGGGAGAGGAAAGAAAGAGTACAGTGATAGTTAAGTTTATTGGTGGGTGGTGAGAAGTAGCTAGAGTTCTTGTCTGGCTTTGGCTTTACTCCTCTTTCAAGTTATAAGAAGAGGTGGACTCCTGAGAGAAGAGATGATGAGGTAGAATTGTTAAGACAATGAAACATAAAAAATAACATGTGGAGGCCAGGTATCCTGGCTCATGCCTTTAATCCCACTTTGGGAGGCCAAGGCAAGCACATTATGTGAGCTTAGGAGTTCAAGACCAGCCTGGGCAACATGGTGAGACTCCGTATCTACAAAAAATATAATAATCCGCTGCGTATGGTGGTGTGCATCTGTCGTCCCAGCTACTTGGGAGGCTGAGGTGGGAAGGTGGCTTGAGCCCAGGAGGCAGAGGCTGCAGGGAGCAGAGAACGTGCCACTGCACTCCAGCCTGGGCAATGGAGCCAGATTCTGTCTCAAATAAATAAATAAATAAATGTGGAGGAAAAAAATAAACCAGAAGGATGTCTGATAAGAGGCACTGAAGATCCAACTGCTTTGAACCATTTTGTATTAAAAGTAATAACAATAGGTAAGGTGCGGGGGCTCATGCCTGTGATTTCAGCACTGAGTTGGGCAGGCTGCTTGAGCCCAGGAGTTTGAGACCAGCCAAGGCAACATGGCAAAACCCCATCTCTAGTACAAAAATTAGATAGGAGTGGTGGAGTGCACCTGTAGTCTCAGCTACTCAGGAGGCTAAGTTGGGAGGATCTCTTGAACCCGGTGAGCCCAGGAGATGGAGGCCATAATGAGCCACGATCACACCACTGCACTGCAGCTTAGGTGACAGAGGGAGACCCTGTCTCAAAAAAAAAAAAAAAAAAAAAGTAACAATAATCATTAGCTTATAGTTAATACTTACATGGTACCCAGTACGTGCTAAGTCTTGTTCTAAGTACCTTTTACATATTATGTAACAATTTTCACATAACCTTTTGTGATAGCTATCACCAGGTATCTTCATTTTACCAATGAAGAAAAGGCAGCATAGACAAGTTAAGGAATTAGCCACACAACAGGTAACAGAGTCAAGATTTGAACCCAACTAGCATGCTAATTGGTGCTCCTTACACTATGCTATACTGCCTCTCAAAGTAAAGCTAGGTAAAACTAGTGGCGGAAAGTAGAAAGAAGGAAAGAACAATACCAAGTGGACCCAAAGACAAGGAGAAGCAGTGATTCCTGTAAATAAAAATAATTCTCTTGGAAGAATGGCTTAGTTTTATACAGCATGTGAAGTGCACCAAAGATAAAAGAAACCATCTTGATTCAGTAATGGAAAGCCACAAAAAGGCAATGAGCAGTGGGAAGGTCCAAAGCAGAAAGTAAGAAAAGCAAAGAGCCAAAGAAAAGTAAAACGCAGGAAAAATGGAAGAAGGAGAAAAAGCTGTAAGTAGAAGAAACACATACACACATCAGTAACCATCACCAGTAAAAAAGTGAAACGAGGGCCGGGGTGACGGCTCATGCCTGTAATCCCAACACTTTGGGAGGTCAAGGTAGGTAGATCACCTGAGGTCAGAAGTTCGAGATCAGCCTGCCTAAAATGGTGAAATCCCGTCTCTACTTAAAAAATACAAAAATTTGCTGAGCGTGGTGGTGCACGCCTGTAATCCCAGCTACTCAGGAGGCTGAGGCAGGAGAATCTCTTGAACCAGGACAGTGCAGGTTGCAGGGAGCCAAGATTGCACTGTTGCACTCCAGCCTGGGCGATCAGAGTGAAATTCCACCACACACACCCACATACACACAAAGTGAAATTAAAGCAAAATAAGTAAATCTAAGTCCCTGAAAAACTTATTCTTTATTTTCTTATCAACGAGCATGATTATTTAATAAAATATACTACTGGATATGCTTGCCTGCCAAGAAAAGGCAAGGATCAGATACCCAACAGGTTAAGATCTGAATAAAAGAAAATAATTTTTAAAAGGAATCATCTAAAGTTGTTTCAGAAGCTAGAGGGTAGTAGTTCCACAAAAACTAGATTCCAGAGACTCACAGTCTTAGTTACATGTTGCCAAGATGTTTGTAGTTATGCTGAGTGCGTGAAAAACTATCAAAACCAAATCAACAGCCAATCACTTCAGCATTAAAAAATACACACCAAGGCTGGGCACAGTGGCTCATGCATGTAATCCCAGCACTTTGGGAAGCCGAGACGGGAGGATCACCTGAGGTTGGGAGTTCGAGACCAGTCTGACCAATATGGAGAAACCCCGTCTCTATTAAAAATACAAAATTAGCCAGGCGTGGTGGTGCATGCCTATAATCCCAGCTACTCAGGAGGCTGAGGCAGGAGAATCGCTTGAAGCCGGGAGGTGGAGGTTGTGGTGAACCAAGATGGCGCCACTGCACTCCAGCCTGGGCAACAAGAGCAATACTCCGTCTCAAAACAAAACAAAACAAAACAAAACAAAACAAAACAAAACAAAACATATCATTTAATACCTGTAGAAGGGTAGCAATATCCTGAAGTAACAGAATACCAAAATTGTAAAAAGACCAGGTATCAAACATCTGTAATTTTAAGTTTTTTTTTTTAAGCTATATAAGAAAAGTATTAAAAGGGAAGAATGTTCAATGTGGAGACACGAAGGATGTTATTCTGTAAGAGTGAGACATTAATAAGCTTCACCCACCCATTTCACTCTTGCAAGACAGAGTAATCAACATGAAATAACATGATAATACAAGTCAGTGATTTACTCTGGGGTAAGTTATGTAACAATGTGCCAGCCGATATCAACGTTGTAACTAATAATATTAGTGAAAAAATTAACACTCAATGTGGCCTTCAAGAAGTATAATACAAATCCCATGTATTTTTTAAAGACACACATACAATCACTATTTTAAATCCTATGGCTTGGAATATTTCTAGCTCATTGATTAAAATGGGGTGAAGTATTTCTAATATAAAGAACAAAGAAAAACTAATGTAACTTTAAGCTTAACAGGAGATAAATTTTAAACAATTATTCTGAAGTACCAAGAACTATCTGTTACAGTTGTGAATGTGGTAGCACTTAAAAAGCAAAAACACCCCATAACGCCTATATAAAGAGTATATTCAATAGGAGTTACAAAATGTCAGGAAACCACAGGCGGAAATTTGATATATGAAATATTTATAAGAGTATTAAAAAATCATATTGGAAGGAGCTTAATTAGAAGCCTCCTAAGTAAAGAGGGAACCCTCTTTACAACAGTCTTTAATGCTTGACCATTTTCAGTGATAAAAGACTAGGAAGAATAAATTTTTCAGAGGATCGTTGTACCCAGACATGGAGGATACCGCATGCTACTGGTTTTTATACAGCTGCCAATACTGCTTTATAATAAGAATATACATATATTTTTTCCTTTTTTAAAAAAAATATTGATTTTTCCAGTGCTCTACACATTCAGAGAAACTTCTCTAGTAACAAACTACAGAAATGATCCCTGAAAGTATAGTCCTAAGAACATATTTTTAATCAGTAACATTTTATTATGAAAACTTTCAGATTCAGAAAAATTTAAAGAATTTTATACCAAGCTGCAAAGGAAGAAGTCAAAACTGTTGCTGTTTGCTAATTATATGAACATACACCTAGAAAACCCTAAAGACTCATATGAAAAGCTCCTAGATCTGATAAATGAATTCAGTAAAGTTTCAGGATACAAAATTAATGTACACAAATCAGTGGCACTGCTATACACCAATGATGACCAAGCTGAGAATCAAATCAAGAACTCAATCCCTTTTACAACAGCTGCCAAAGAAAAATTAAAATACTTAGGAATATATCTAACCAAGGAGGTGAAAGAGCTCTACAAGGAAGACTACAAAACACTGTTGAAACAAATCATCAATGACGCAAACAAATGGAAACTCATGGATGGGTAGAATCAATATGGTGACAATGACCTTACTGCTAAACACAATCTACAGATTTAAAGCAATTCACATCAAAATACCATGATCATTTTACACAACCAGAAAAAAAATTCTAAAATTCATATGGAACCAAAAATGAGCCTACATAGTCAAAGCAAGACTAAGCAAAAAGAACAAATCTGGAGGAATGACATTACCTGACTTCAAACTACACTATAAGGCTATAGTTACCAAAACAGCACAGTACTGGTATAAAAACAGGCATGTAGACTGATGGAACAGAATAGAGAACCCAAAAATAAAGCCCAATGCTTACAGCCAACTGGTCTTTGACAAAGCAAACAAAAACATAAAGTGGAGAAAGGACACCCCATTCAACAAATAGTACTGGGATAATTGGCAAGCCACATGTAGAAGAATGAAACTAGATCTTCATCTCTCAGCTTACATAAAAATCAACCCAAGGTGGATCAAAGACTTAAATCTAAGGCCTGAAATCCTAAAATTCTTAAAGATAACAATAGAAAACTCTTCTAGACATTAGCTTAGGCAAAGAATTCATGACCAAGAAACCAAAAGTGAATGCAACAAAATAAATAAATGGGACCTAATTAAACTAAAAAGTTTCTCAACAGCAAAAGAAATAATCAGCAAACAGACAACCCAAAGTGGTAGAAAATTTTTGCAAACGATGCATCCAACAAAGGACTAATATCCAGAATCTACAAGGAATACAAACAAACCAGCAAAACAACAACAACAACAAAACAAACAAAAAAACCCCACCAATCCCATCAAAAAGTGTGTAAAAAAAACCATGAATAGACAATACTCAAATGATATAAAAACAGCCAACAAATACATGAAAAAATGTTTAACATCTCTATCAGAAAAATGCAAATTAAAACCACAATGAGATAGATACTACCTTACTCCTGTAAGAATGGCTATAATTTAAAAATAAAAAAATAATATTGGCATGACTGCAGTGAAAAGGGAACACTTACACACTGCTGGTGGAAATGTGAACTAGTATAGCCACTATGAAAAACAGTATGGAGATTCCTTTAAGAACAAAAGTAGGCTGGGTGCGATGGCTCACACCTGTAATCCTAATACTTTGGGAGGCTGAGGCGGGAGGATCACCTGAGGTTGGGAGTTCGAGACCAGCCTGATCAACATGGAAAAAACCCCATTTCTCTTAAAATACAAAATTAGCCGGCGTGGTGGTGCATGCCTGTAATCCCAGCTACTTGGGAGGCTGAGGCAGATAACTGCTTGAACCCAGGAGGCAGAGGTTGCAGTGAGCCGAGATTGCGCCACTGCACTTCAGCCTGGGCAACAAGAATGAAACTCTACCTCC
>NW_016805082.1:355438-362854 GCF_001698545.2 Rhinopithecus bieti | reverse complement strand
AAAAAAAACCCTCCCCCAAAAAAAAAAAAAAAAAAAAAAAAAAAAAAAAAAAAAAAAAAAAGAATTGAAAGTAGAACCACCATTTGATCCAGCAATCCCACTACTGGGTATCTACTCAAAAGAAAAGAAGTCATATGAAAAAGACATATGTACACAGGTTTATAGCAGCACAATTCACAATTGCAAAAATATGGCCCATCAACCAATGAGCAGATAAAGAAAATGTGGTTTACAGCATGAAAACAGAATGAAATAGTGGCCTTTGCAGCAACTTGGATAGAGTTGTAGGCCATTATTCTAAGTGAAGTAACGCAGGAATGGAAAACCAAATGCTGTATCTTCTCACTTATAAGTGGGAGCTAAGCTACAAGGATGCAAAAGCATATGCACTCTGGGGACTTGGAGGGAAGGGTGGAAGTGGGGTGAGGGATTAAAGACTACACATCGTGCACAGTGTACACTGCTCAGGTGACGGGTGCACCAAAATCTCAGAAATCACCACTAAACAACTTATCCATATAGCCAAAACCACCTGTTCCCCAAAACTATCAAAATTAAAAAAAAAAAAATTCAAGCAAAAAAAAAAAAAAATTACAGTTGAATACCTGAATAGCCATACCTAGATCCTACCATTAACATTCTACTGTAACTGTTTTATCACATACCTATCCATTCATCAATCCATCTTGATTTTTGATACTCTACTTTTAAAATGCCTTTTAAAGTGGTATCTAAATGCAGTCTCTGAAGCAAGGGGTCAGAAACTCCCACATCTATTAGAAAGGAAAATGATATACAATCATGCGTGGCATGTGTCCCTCAATGATAGACCACAAATACCACAAGAGTCCCATGTTATAATATCATTTTTTTTTTTTTTTTTTGAGACAGAGTCTCGTTCTGTCACCCAGGCTGGAGTGCAGCTGTGTGATCTCGGCTGACTGCAACCTCCACCTCCCAGGTTCAAGCAATTCTCCTGTCTTGGCCTCCTGAGTAGCTGGGACTACAGGTGCATGCCACCACACTTGGCTAATTTTCGTATTTTTAGTACAGACGGGGTTTCACTGTATTGGTCAGGCTGGTCTTGAGCTCCTGACCTTAGGTGATCCACTCGCCTCAGCCTCCCCAAGTGCTGGGATTACAGGCATGAGCCACCGCGCCCAACCCTGTAATACCATTTTTTTACTGCACCTTTTCTAGATTTAGATATGCTTAGATATACGTATACTTTCCACTGTGTTACAAAAGCCTACAGCATTCAGTACAGTAACATGCTGTACAGATATGTGGCCTAGGAGCAATAGGCTATACCATATAACCTAGATATAGAGTAGGCCATACCATCAAGTTTTGTCTAAGTACACTTTATGAAGTTCATACAATGACACAATCGCCTAACGACACATTTTTCAGAACATATCTCCATTGTAATCTTTGAGGTTGTTACAGCATCTGTCCTGTAGTTCCCTATTCATGGTGATGGAAAATATATTCAATTTTTATGACTTGTTACATTTAGTTGTGAGGTGAAGCAAAGCAGCTAAGTGCTAACTCTAAACAGCCTTGAGTTTGAAACCTGGGCCGGCCACTTACTGTGACACTCTAGGCAAGTCATTTAATGCTTCTAGGTATCAGTTTCCTTACTGCAAAATAAGATACTAGTAGCAATGTCAAAGGGTTAATGTGAGATTTAAATAAGATAACGTATAAAATGTTCAGCACAGCTGGCACACAGAAAGGGCATAACAAATGTTAGCATTATTATCAACACTGTATTAGTTCATTCAGCTTACACAACAGGTTCTAGCTGCTACATGGCTACACATACCCATGCAACTGTTTGTAGTATTCTTTTTCATCACCTTATGTGTTCTAAGAACCTTGGGTAGTGTATGTATTTTACTGAGATTAAAGACAGAATGAGGGTGAATGGGTCCAAGTGCAAGCATTCTCCATCTTCCCACTCCACTCCCTAATGGAACTAGATGTTCACTCTATTATTGAAAGCAGTGATTGTGGAGTCCTAATAAGGGAAAAGGAGTCAGGCTGGTGGGAAAAGGGCACAGCAAAAAGAAAAAGCAGATAAGGTATAAGTCTGCCTTTCTTCATGGTCCAAGACACACAGCCCTCCTGCACAAATAACTCACAAGTTTTCTGCACTCAACTTATCACCAGACTCTTGGCTGACAGAAAAATGCAAGTTAGCTCACTGCAACCTTGGCCTTATCAGTACTGCACATAGCCCTCTCTGCAGCACATAGCAGAAGCATCATCCTATAAAAGCCCCAGCAAGCCATTGTCTCCTGGCAGTCAGCTTCCCTCTTGCTGATCTGCCCGTTGCACCCTTGCAACCAACCTACTTTCATACTTTCTTTAATAAATCTGCCCTTCTTTACCTACAATTGCCTTGGTAAATTCCTTTACCGCCTGTAACACCAGTCCCAGCTAGTGTGACCTATGACAGTGAGGATGAACACAGGAAAACACACTACAGGCACAGTTTTGCTTTTCAGCACTTGGTTGACAGGAGGCTGATAAATTGCCTAATTGTGCTCTGCTTACTTTACATCTAAAGTAAGCAGAACACTGCTCCCTCTTAAAACTTCATTTGAGATCATGTAATTATGAATTTCTATCAAATTCGGTCCAACCCAAACAAAATGTGTTATCTCCACTGATCACACATCCAAATGCCTTTTTATCTGTACAAAGCATATTTATTCCAGTTTTGTCATAGATGGAGTCAGCTGGATGCGGTGGCTCACGTCTGTAATCCCAGCACTTCAGGAGGCCAAGGCAGGTGAATCATTGAGGTCAGGAGCTCGAGATCAACCTGGGCAACATGGTGAAACCCCATCTCTACTAATACAAAAATTAGCTGGGCATGGTGGTACACACCTGTAATCCCAGCTACTAGGGAGGCTGAGGCAGGAGAATCGCTTGAACCCAGGGGACAGCGGTGCACTGCAGTGAGCCGAGATCGAGCCACTGCATTCCAGCCTGGGCAACAAAGGGAGACTGCATCTCAAAAACAAACAAACAAACAAAAAACGTTAAAAAAGTAGATGGACTCATAAAACCTCTACCAACTACATGCCTCTTTAAAGACATGATTTAAGTAAAAGCTACAGTTCTACTTTTATGAAATTTTTATTTAACAATATGGTATCTAGGCCTATGGCTATAGGCTTATGCATGTAATCTTAGCGCTTTGGGAGGCCAAGGCAGCAGGATCACTTGAGCTCAGGAGTTTGAGACATCAGCCTGGACAATATAGTGAGAAAACATCTCTATTTAAAAAACAAGAAGAGCCGGACACAGTGGTGCGTGTCTGTAGTCCCAGCTACCCAAGGGGCTGAGGCAGAAAGATCGCTTGAGCCCAGAAGTTCTGGGCTGTAGTATCCTATGCCGATTGGGTGTCTGCACTAAATTAGAAATCAACATGGTAACCTCCTGGAAGTGAGGGACCACCAGGTTGCCTAATGAGGAGAGAACTGGCCCAGGTCAGAAACAGAGCAGGTCAAAACTCCCATGGTTATCAGTAGTAGCACTGAGTCTGTGAATAGCCACCGCACTCCAACTTGGGCAACACAGTGAGACCCCTGTTTCTTAAAAAAAAAAAAAAAAAAAGTAAGCATGGAATCCACTTCTCTGCTAACTTCTAAAACTTAGTCTTAGTTATTTCTCTTTGCCAGAGGAAGCAGGATCTAATTTTAAAATTTAAAAGTACTTCTATGTGGCTTCACATAACATACTTTGTCTTACTGTTAATTCTTCTGAGCTTGATATGAGAATGTAGTAGATATTAAAAGGAGGACGGTAAAGGTAAACAATACTTCATCTTTAAAAAGTAATTTTAATGAGGTTTATCCAAGTACAGTTTTTTTTGTTTTGTTTTGCTTTTGAGACAGAGTCCTGCTTTGTCACCCAGGCTGGAGTGCAGTGGTGCAATTTCGGCTCACTGCAACCTCTGCCTCCCTGGTTCAAGCAATTCTCCTGCCTCAGTCTCCCAAGTAGCTGAGACTACAGGCATGTGCCACCATGTCCGGCTAATCCAACTATCTTTTTTTGTTGTTGTTGTTGTTATTTTTTTTGAGTTGGAGTCTTGCTCTGTCACCCAGGCTGGAGTGCAGTGGCGTGGTCCCAGCTCACTGCCAGCTCCGCCTCCCAGGTTCACACCATTCTCCTGCCTCAGCCTCCCGAGTAGCTGGGACTACAGGTGCCCAGCACCACACCCGGCTAATTTTTTGTATTTTTAGTAGAGACGGGGTTTCACCGTGTTAGCCAGGATGGTTTCGATCTCCTGACCTCGTGATCCGCCCGCCTCGGCCTCCCAAAGTGCTGGGATTACAGGCGTGAGCCACCGTGCCCGGCCTAATCCAAATATAGTTTTAAACCATTATTTTGACATCTACACTATTTATATACTTTACATATTCAAAAATAAAATCCTAAGTAAAAACTGAAACCTATGAACCATATCAAATTGGTAGCATAACCAAAGAAAAGTATTTCAAGTGACACAGTACTCATTATACATTCTTCACGCAATATAGTCTAAATATGAAAATAAATGCAAAGAAATCTTAAACTTTATGAAGCTTATTGATATTAGCAATACCAGCACTATAATTTTAAAATGATTTTACGCATACAGTGGGAGAAAGCAAATAGGTTTATTAATTTTTTTTTTTTTGAGACAGGGTCTCACTTGTCATCTAGGCTGAAGTACAGTGGGGCATGAACATGGCTCACTGCAGCCTCAACCTCCTGGGCTCAAGCAATCCACCTGCTTCAGCCTCCTGAACAACTGGGAACAAAGGCGCACACCACCATGCCCGGCTCATTGTTTTATTTTTTATAGAGATGGGGTCTCATCATGTTGCCCAGACTGGCCTTGAACTCCTGGGCTCAAGCAATCCTTCCGCCTCGGCCTTTCAAAGTCCTGGGATTATAGGCATGAGCCATCATGCTTGGCCAGCTTATTAACTGAATTAAATACCAAGATTTTCATTTAAGACGAGACAAACATAGAGTCAAGGAAGAAAAAGTCTGCTTGCTAAATAGGAACTGGAATATCACTCTGAACTCATGATTAAACAAGCAAAAAACTTTTTCTTAGTTCTCTCAAAGCACCTAGAAGCAAAGATACTGCAGCAGCAATGAATATGAAAAACATCCAAAACTTGGTTTCTATATATGATTTCTCACTAAAAAGAACCAAGACTCCTTGGATAAACAGTCCTTTCCAGAGGTGAGCAAAGAAAGGATAAGATAAACCCTGGAGTAACTTGTGTCAGAAAGCACTCCAAGGTTAACGGGGCGCAGGGGTGTCAAACACACCAGAGTCTGCTTGAAATGGATCCTACTGACCAAATCTGGGACAATTTTGTCATTAAAAAGAAAAACGACTGTAACTGGTTATAGAACAAGGAATAAATTAAAATCCATCAGAGAATGAAGTGGTATCATTCACCCTTCCCCCAAAAAACATCTTAATATGCCATCATTGGGGGTGGCTATTTCTCAGGCTCTTTACTCTGAATATTGAAAAGTAAAGAGATTAAATGTAGCATTTAATTTGCATTTTGGGGAAGAACAATAGTTTATTTACCTGCACTTGATGAAGAAAACCTCTTCCTTAGAGAGAACCTCCAATAAAACAACTGATTTAAGCAAAAGTCATCATGGGTGCTAAGCAAAAGGTTGTCAGAACCTGGGTACTTGCTTAGTGTCCCAGTATTACCCCAAGATTACATGTTAATCACAAGCTGGTAAACCACACCTTTACAACAGATCAGCAGTCAGGACTTTCATCAAATGGTCACATTTAGCATCATTAATAGTGTGGGAATCTGACATTATGTGCCTCCTATATTATGCAATAAGAGGTACATAGCATCACCCATTAAATATTTTTGCCAAACGAAGTTTTACTTTAAGCTAATCAAGCCTTCCTTTACACCTAACTTCCAGTTAATAGGAAATTTAGGGAGAAAGAGGAATAAATGAAATGACATTAGGAGGGCACAAATCCAGAATGTGGGTATATTTTACAAGACAACTGGTTTGGTCAATTAGGTGTCAGAAAAAAAGGAGGGAGGGAACATTCATCCTATTCAATTTCCCCTGCAAAAAGGAGAGGGGATGGATATTCTTCATTTTACAAAAAAGACTAAAGACTTAATCACCAAATGGAATGAATGCATGAATCTTGACTGACTACAGCTGGGGGCGGAACCCTCAAAGACACTTTGGAACAACTGAGGAATTCTGAAGATGGAGTTGTTAATTTTAATAGGCATTAATAATGATACTGGGGTTAGTAGGAGAATGTCCCCATTTTGAGGAAACACCTGCTGAAACATTTAAGGATTACGGTGTTTGCAGCTTACTTTCAAATAATTACACACATACAGAGAAAGATGGGAAACAATATGGCAAAAATGCGAATCACTAAATTGGTTATTCATTGCATTGATTAGCATTTTTATTCATTGCATGAATAACCGATCACAACTGTATAGAACCAACCTCTGTAAGACTAAAATTTTTCATAACAAAGTTAATAAAATTGTACTTCCATTGAGAAGTACGGTAGAAAGTACACGAAAGTACACCTACACCGGAATTATATCTGGGTTGAAATCTAAACAATCTTACTAGTTGTGTGTCCTTAAGGCAAGTTATAATTCTTCATATCACTGAGTTTGTCACTTCTATAAAATTCAAGTAATAATATCTGCATCATTAGGTTGTTCTGAGAATTAATTACAAATGCAAAAATGCCAAGCAGTACTGCACAAAATAAATAAATCTGGTTTTCATAATATATTACTAATAATCCCAAAATACAAAACTACAGTACAACGTTCATTATATTCACATTCTATGAGAAGGGGAAACTACATTAGGTAAAATTATTATTAATCCACTGACAGTCCCAGTGAAGTAATGGGGGAAATGAAGATTTATACAGTATTTTTTAAACCCAAGAATTCCAACTGAACACCTAGAGAAAAGGAAATCAAAATTGTGCAGCTTGCTTCCGGTATTAGCCGATCTCCAAATAAAACACTAAGAAAATAAGTGGAAGTTACAGAGAATTTCTTCCTGACTTCAAGACATTATCTACTTACATGCTAAAAAAGAAATTAAGTTTTTGTCTTCATTTCTGTAAGTTCCAAAAAAAGCACACAATTACGGGGTTTTATTCTAAATTCTGCTTGGATTCACACAACTCACATGGACGCAATTTCCTTTAATCAGTTCTAACGTACCTGTCATTTCTCGAGGTAACCCCTTTTCTGATTAGACCAGCAATAAAACGACTAGATGCAGAGTGATCCTCAGGAAGGAAAGAAAAAAAGGTGTTTGTGTGTGTGTGTGTATATACACATATACATATATATATAT
>NW_016805082.1:329293-354392 GCF_001698545.2 Rhinopithecus bieti | reverse complement strand
CACAATGCTCTGCGCGGGCGGCCTGACGGGGGAGGGGGAGGAGCGGGGGGCGGGGTGGAGCGAGCTCGGGGGCGGGGCTCGGGGCGGGGAGGGGAAAACGTGATGATTGCGCAAGCGCAGAAAATGGGCCCTCCTGGCCGTCGGGACTTGCACTGTGGGTGACTCCGTCTCCTTAGACGGTAGAGCCAGCGTGACCCAGAGAGGCCGTGAGTTTTGACACTGTATTTTTGTATATGTGTTCACAGGTGCAGATTTACATTCATATCCCCCATAAGCCCTGTCCCATTTGTCCTTCCTCTAAGCCGTCCTCTTACCCAGTTCCCCAATCACACCTGAGAAGCATTTCTCCACAGGAGTCACACAGCATTTTTTTTTCTTCGAACTAAAAACATAACTCCTATTTTCTCGGGTAGTTTTTGTAGCAAGGTCGAAATCGAAACACTTCAGCCCCTCTTCGGCGAGAGAGGTTAGTTGGTAAGGTGCCCATTGTTCACCCATGGAAACAGGCCTGCCAAGGGCCGCCCCGCAGACAGGTGAGCCCGCGCCCCCGTCGTGGGCGGACTGCGACCTGCGGCGGGTGTCTGGAGTGCGTGGCTCTTCGGGCCTCCTGGCAGTGCTTGCTGTCTGCCATTCTAGCACTTGCCTCGGTGACCTGGCAGGACGTGCGGCTCTTGAGATGAGTGGAGAAATGGACTCCCAGGTCCCTCTCCTTCCTCCAACACAGGGACACCTAGAGCTGCTCCAAAAGTATACCTAACTTCTTCCACAACTGTGAATCTGTCCTTTTTACTACACCATCACTTACTTCCCTGGCCTTCCCGGAGGAAGTGTGCGGGCCATCGCGAAGTAACCGGTACCGCCCAGGGGGTTTTGAAGTTCTTGGTCAACTGCAAAATCAATCAACCTCGGAGTTAGAACTCCTAGGGCCCTAAGTCTTGGTTTCCCCTGGCCGGGCGGGCGAGCGCTCTCCGCACCGCCCCCGGAGGTCATACGGGCGCCCGGGACTGCAGGAGGCAGCGCCCCAGGTGCCTGGGGGCGGGCGGGGTGCGGGCAGGTGCACCTTAGGCGCTTTGTGTTTTCCCACACCTCCAGCTTGCAAACCGAAAGACTTCTTTCCAGAGGGTTTTGTGCAAGGTGGGTGGACGTCCCGCTGAAGTAGGGTGGATTTTCCTTTTGAAACACTTGGCAACATCTCACATTAATTCACTCTTTGAGAGACAAGCAGCCAAGCACCTGAACACCCTGACACTTGAAATCTTCTTTAGAAATAAAGGCAATAAAAACAACTTCTGTTTTTATAGTCCTTCGCAGTTTCCAACAAGTTTTCAGGTGTGTATAATATTATCTAATCCTCACAGCAACTGTAATTCACAGGTTTTATCACAGGTTTCTATTATTATTCCCACTATCATTTTTATTATTCCCATTTCAGAGATGAGAAAAATCAGAAAGATGCGAATTAGGCCCAGAAACTTTTGCACTAAGATTTGAAGAGGGGAAGGGATAGAAGGCGGAATGCTTACCTGGGAGAGGACTGGCGGCCACAGAGCAGGACTCAGGAAAGGGCAGGAGCTGGGGCCCTGGTAAAGAATGTGTGAGAATGTATGTAGGTGGTAAGCAACTGGACGAGAATCAGGGTGGAAATGAAGTAGTCAAATCCTATCTACCTCTTCTAGTGCCTTTAATACGATAGTCAGTCAATAAAAGAGCATGAGGCAAGTCTTTTCTAAGTGTTTCTCCAGGGGCTGCGGTGGCAGCTCTTCAACAACTACACTGACACAAAAATTTGCTTTCCTTTGTAGTACAACTTGAAGTCAGGTAGAGGAATGCCTCTAGCTTTGTTATTTTTGCCCAGAATTGCCCTAGCTTTTCAGGGTCTTTTGTGGTTCCATACAAACGGTAGGATTGTTTTTTCTAATTCTGTGATGAGTGTCACTGATATTTTGGTAGGGATTGCACTGTACCTGTAGGTGGCTTTGGGTAGTATGGATATTTTAACAATATTAATTCTTTCAATGAGATAGATGAGATAGATTTCTTTCTTTCTTTCTTTCTTTCTTTTTTTTTTTTGTTCTCTTCATCTTCTTTCATCAATATTTATACTTTTCCAGGTAGAGATTTTTCACTTCTTTGCTTACATTTATTCTAGGTATTTTATTTTGCTTTTTTGTAGCTATTGTAAATGAGATTGTTTTCTTGATTTCTTTTTCAGATTGATGGCTGTTAGTATATAGAAAATCAACTAGGCTGGGCACGGTGGCTCACGCCTGTAATCCCAACACTTTGGGAGGCCGAGGCAGGTGCATCACGAGGTCAGGAGTTCAAGAGTGGCCTGGCCAACATAGTGAAACCCCGTCTCTACTAAAAATACACAAAAATTAGCTGAGTATGGTGGCATGCGCCTGTAGTCTCAGCTACTCGGGAGGCTGAGGTGAGAAATTGCTTGAACCCAGGAGGCGGAGGTTACAGTGAGCCGAGATGGTGCCGCTCCAGCCTGGTGACAGAGCAAGACTCCGTCTCCAAAAAAAAAAAAAAAGAAAAGAAAATCAATTGATTTTGTATCCTGCAACTTAACTGAATTCGTTCATCAAAGTTCTGAGAGATGGAGTCTTTAGGTTTTTCTAAATATAAGAACAAGTCATCTGCAAGCAAGGATAATTTGACTTCTTCCTTTCCAATTCAGTTGCCCTTTATTTCTTTGCCTTGCCTAACTGCTCTGGTGAAGACTTCCAGAACTATGTTGAATAGGAGTGGTGAAAATGTGTATCTTTGTCTTGTTCCAGATCTTAGTGGAAAGGCTTTCAATATTTTCCTGTCTAGTGTGATATTAGCTGCGGGTTTGTCATATATGGCTTTTATCATTTAAAAACTTTTTTTCCCTTAGATTATTCCCTTGTTTCCTCTGCTTTTCCCACTTAAAAAATTTTTTGGGGGAGACAGGCTCTCATTAGTGTCATCCAGGAGTGCAGTGGTGCAATCATAGCTGAATACAGCCTCAAACTCCTGGGCGCAAGCATCCTCTGGCCTCAGTTTCCCAAATAGCTAGGACTACAAGCGTGCCACCATGCCTGGCTAATTTTAAAACTTTTTTGTAGAGATGGGTCTTGCTATGTGAACTCGGGCTCAAGCGATCCTCCCGAAGTGCTGGGATTACAGGCTGAGCATTTTCCTGCTTTTCTTTCTCATTTAACATTTAAATATTTTATCATCCTTCCACTCCACCCCCACCTCAGGTCTGAAGAATTTATTAACGAACAAGTAACTGTGAGGCCCTTAAGAGTTCAATGCTAGATGCTTGGAGAGGGTGTGAGAAAAAATTCAAAGAAGATTAACTTTGCAGGAGCCCTCTTGTCTGTTTTGGCTCTGGGCAGGGTCAGTTTCTGTGGCTTCTGCAGCCTCCCACCTTTTTCCTTCTTGAGCTGGTAGAGACTTGCCTCTGGGTTGCTGGAATATACACACCTTTCTTTGACATTAGGTTAAATAATACTGCTGGGAGGATTTTGTGAAATCAGAATCCTGTACACAGGTGAAACAAACGAATGTAGACAGTATGAGGAACCTTTAATTATTAACCCGGTGTGGATGATTCTGAGGAATGCAAATTCCAGGCAAATTCCAGGAGTTATATTTCAGCCACGAGCTGTCTGGGGAACTAAATTCTGCAAAAGATGGCACTTCCTTGTGGAAGACCATTAGAACTGAATGGAAACTAATGGAAACTTCGTTATTTAGTCCAAAAGCATTAGCATTAAGGCATGAATGCTTTCTACCTGCCCTTGCTTCCTTATAGGATTATACAACTAAATATATAAAAAATTAAACTCACTCTCTCACCCTAAAATTTATACCTCTTCTAGTGTTCACATTTTACCATTCACACAGTGGAGCAGATTGACTTCGCTACTTCACTATTGTATCTCAATTCCAATCCATCAACAAGTCCTGTTTAAGCTGTCCCTCTCCACTGCCACCATCCTAAAATAAAATGATACTAGCTTATGCCTGGAGAATTATAATACCACTCATGTGGTTTCCCAAATGCACTCTCCCTTTTCCTCATTCTCTACATGGTCGCCAGAGTTGTATTGCATAGCAGTCATGTCAGCCAACAATGGCTTCCTATTGTTCCCAGGATAAAGTCCCAAACCTTTAGCATGGCTTTCACACCACTATGCAATCTGGGACCTTTCAGTGTCTTGAGCTTCATCTCTTGACTATGCTTTTTCAGGAAACATGCCAGTTGCAGAGGCGGTTTTTTTTTTTTTTTTTTTTTTTTTTTTTTTTTTTTTTTTTTTTTTTTGAGACAGAGTCTCACTCTGTCGCCAGGCTGGAGTGCAGTGGTGGGATCTCGGCTCACTGCAACCTCTGCCTCCCAGGTTCAAGCGATTCTCCTGCCTCAGCCTCCCGAGTGGCTGGGACTATAGGCGCACGCCACCACACCCAGCTAATTTTGTATTTTAGTAAAGACGGGGTTTCGCACATTTGAGAGCTGGGGTTCCAAAACTCCTGACCTGTTGATCTGCACCGCCCTTGGCCTCCTCAAAGTGCTGGGATTACAGGCAATGAGCTACCGCTACTGGCCAGTTTTTTTTTTTTAAGAATCTTGTAAAATGCTATGCCTCCTTTCCCCACTATGTATATTATTTCTTCCTGTGTGGAAAATACTGTACTCCTTTCTGTTTTTTTTTTTTTTTTTTGAGACGAGTCCCTCGCTCTGTCGCCCAGGCTGGAGTGCAGTGGGCCGGATCCTCAGCTCCACTGCAAAGCCTCCGCCTTCCCAGCGTTCATGCCATTCTCATTCTCCTGCCTCAGCCTCCCGAGTAGCTGGGACTACAGGTGCCCACCACCTCGTCCGGCTAGTTTTTTGTATTTTTTAGTAGAGACGGGGTTTCACCGTGTTAGCCAGGATGGTCTCGATCTCCTGACCTCGTGATCCGCCCGTCTCGGCCTCCCAACGTGCTGGGATTACAGGCTTGAGCCGCCGCGCCCGGCTCTGTACTCCATTCCTTAGCTGATATCCTTCCAATCCTCAGGTCTCTTCTTTTACACGTAGATGCACATATATAGACACATGCATATACATATGTCAGCTTCCTTGAGAGATAATTCACATACCATACAATTCACCCATGTAAGGTATGCAATTAAACGGCTTTGGCATATTCACAGAGCTATGCAACCATTACCATAATCAATTTTATAACGTTCTCATTACCCAGAAAGAAACATACCTGTTAGCAGTCACTCCCATTTTCCCCCAACTCCTCGGCCCTAGGAACCACTAACGTAGCTACTTTCTGTCTGTACAGATCTGCCATTTATTTCTTTTTTGCAGTTTCAATGAGGAGCTGTGCCATGTTTGGCTGGTATAGCGGTTAAGTCCTCTGCATTGTTTTCCCTCTCTCTTTTTTTCCCCAGCATTTCTAAAAAGGGACTGGGTTGTTTGCCCTATAGTGTTTGCAACAATCTGGATTTTGTCAGCTGCATCCCTGTGGTGTATTTATGTTCCCTTATCTGCATTTTGTGTAATTTGGCAGTAGGATCTAAATGTTTTATCAAATTCAAGTTTAATTTTTGGCAATGTTACTTTATAGGTGGCAGTGTACTTTTCCACTGAGAGATACACAGTGTATGTGTGTCCTTCTTTTTGTGACGTTGGCAGCCATTGATGAGAAAAGCCTAGATCAATTCATTCATTAGGAGTTTTTAAGTGGTGATATAATGCTATCATTCTTCATTTACGAGCTATTGTACAATGTTTCTACCAAGGGAAATTGCCCCTTTTTGGTTATTTGATTACCTAGTAATATTGTTTATATAGGAAAGCAGGATAAATGCTTGATTCTTTCCCTTTTACCAAATAATATCTTAATTGTTGCCACTTTTCTCCTTTTCAACCACTACCATCCTGATCCAAAGTCCTTAACCTGACCCCCAAGACCTTGAGTCTTTGGGATCCTACTCCTTTTGTAAGGTCCTACATGATTTGGTCCCCATCTCTACAGCCTCCTTTCAGGCCACTTTCCTCCTCTCTCACTATATCCAAGCCAACTGACTTATTTTCATTTCCTAAGTCACCAGAGTTTTTCCCATTTCAGGGCCTTTGCATATATCCCATCACCTGAAAAGCTTTCTCCAACTTCCCCTAACTCTTACTTATCTTTTAATCATTGCTTTCTTAAGGAAGACTAGGTTGGTCTTCTGATTATATCCTCTCATACCACCTTCTGTTTGACCTTCATGGCACTTCTTATACAGATTCTCCTCAACTTATGATGGGGTTATATTGCAATAAATCCATCGTAAGTTGAAAATATCATAAGTCAAAAATGCATTTATTTATTTATTTATTTATTTATTTATTTGAGATGGAGTCTCACTCTGTCTCCCAGGCTGGAGTGCAGTGGCGCAATCTCAGCTCACTGCAACCTCCGCCTCCTGGGTTCAAGCGATTTTCCTGCCTCGGCCTCCCTAGTAGCTGGGATTACAGGCGTGCACCACCATGCCCACCTAATTTTTGTATTTTTAGTAGAGATGGGGTTTCACCACATTGCCCAGACTTGTCTGAAACTTCTGACTGCAAGTTAACCGCCCTCCTCGGCTTCCTAAAGTGCTGGGATTAAAGGCATGAGCCACCACACCCAGCCAAAAAAGTATTTAATACATCTAACCTACCAAACATCATACTGGCCTACCTTAAATGTGCTCAGAACATTTACATTTGCCTACAGTTGGGCAAGATCATCCAACACAAAACCTATTTTACAGTAAAGTATTGAATATCTCATGTAATTTGTTGTGAAAGTGGAAAATAGAATGGTTGTATAGATATGTAAAGTATAGTTTCTTTTGTGTATTTATCACTTTACACTGTTGTAAAGTAAACAAATCTCAAGTTGGGGACTGTCTGCAGTTCATATTTATGCTTATTTGTGATAAGCATATGTCTGATAATTTATATAATGTCTGCCTCCTTGCTAAACCATAAGTTCCATGAAGGCAGCAATCATATCTACTATTTTTCTTCTAAGATTAAGTTAATGATTGGAATATAGTATATGCTCAAAAAATAAATGTTGAAGTCATATTTGGGAAAAATAAAATACTTATCTTAGCCAGGTACAGTTGCTCACGCCTGGAATCCCAGCACTTTCGGAGGCAGTGGTGGGTGGATAACCTGAGGTCAGGAATGTGAGACTAGCCTGACCAACAGGGTGAAACCCTGTCTCTACTAAAAATGCAAAAATTAGCTGGGTATGGTGGCAGGCACCTGTAGTCCCAGCTATCCAGGAGGCTGTGACAGGAGAATTGCTTGAACCCGGGAGGCGGAGATTGCGTGAGCCAAGATCATGCCACTGCATTCCAGCCTGGGTGATGGAGCGAGACTCCATCTCAAAAAAATAAAACAAAAAAATTCTTTATCCCAACTTGTAAAGAGTAAAGATAGCTAAGATTTACTGAGTTCTTCTGATACTCAAATCTGAGTAATCTGGCTCCAGAACCTAAGGTATCAGGTTGAAATCCCAATATAGGTATACCTCAGAGTATGTGGTATATTGTGGGATCAGTTCCAGACCATCACAATAAAGTGGGTCACACACATTTTATGGTTTCTCAGTACATATAAAAGTTAAGTTTACACTATACTATGGTCCAAGATTGTCCAACCCATTGCCCGCAAGCTACACACAACCCAGAACAGCTTTGAGTGTGGCCAAACACAAATTTGTAAACTTTCCTAAAGCATTATTAAATGTTTTTGTAATTTTTTTTAGCACATCAGCTATTGCTAGTGTTAGTGTATCTTATGTGTGGCCCAAGACAATTCTTCGTCTTCCAATGTGGCACAGGGAAGCCAGAAGATTGGACACCCCTGCTATAGTCAATTAAGTGTACAAGAGCGTTATATCTAAAAAAATAAAATTAAAATACTGTATTGCTAAAAAGTGCTAATGATTATCTGAACCTTCAGCGAGTCATAGTCTTTTTGCTGGTGGAGGGCCTTGCCTCAATGTTGATGGCTGCTGACTGAGCAAAATGGTTGCTGAAGGTTGGGGTGGCTACAGCAATTTTTTTTTTTTTTTTTTTTTGAGGCGGAGTCTCGCTCTGTCGCCCAGGCTGGAGTGCAGTGGCCGGATCTCGGCTCACTGCAAACTCCACCTCCTGGGTTCACGCCATTCTCCTGCCTCAGCCTCCCGAGTAGCTGGGACTACAGGCGCCCGCCACCTCGTCCGGCAAGTTTTTTGTATTTTTTAGTAGAGACGGGGTTTCACTGTGTTAGCCAGGATGGTTTCGATCTCCTGACCTCGTGATCCGCCCGTCTCAGCCTCCCAAAGTGCTGGGATTACAGGCTTGAGCCACCGCGCCCGGCCGGCTACAGCAATTTCTTAAAAAATGAGACAACAATGAAGTTTGATGCATCAATTGACTCTTTATTTCACAAAAGATTTCTCTGTAGCATACAATGCTGTTTGATAGCATTTTACCCACAGTAGAATGTCTTTCAAAATTGGAGTCAGTCCTCTCGAACCCTGCTGCTGCTTTATCAACTAACTTTATGTCATATTCTGAGTTCTTGGTTGTCATTTCAACAAAGTTCCCAGCATCTTCACCTTTATGTTTATCTTGAGTAGATTCCATCTCAAGAAACTGTTTTCGACCGGGTGAGGTATATGC
Source organism: Rhinopithecus bieti (assembly GCF_001698545.2). Lineage (NCBI taxonomy): Eukaryota > Metazoa > Chordata > Mammalia > Primates > Cercopithecidae > Rhinopithecus > Rhinopithecus bieti. The sequence continues at coordinate 345,716 of NW_016805082.1, read as the reverse complement.
CTATAATCCCAGTATTTTGCGAAGTCAAGGTAAGGAACTCACTTAAGACCAAGGTAAGGGACTCACTTAAGACCAGGAGTTCAAGACCAACCTAGACAACATAGCGAGATGCTATCTCCACAAAAAAATTTTTTTTAATTAGCCAGATGTGGTGGCATGCACCTGTAGTCCTAGCTAATTGGGAGGCTGAGGTAGGAAGATTGTTTGAGCCGAGGAGTTTGAGGTTACAGTGAGCTATGATTGCACCACTGCACTCCAGCCTAGGTGACAGAACAAGACCCCGTTTCAAAAAACAAAACACTTCCTTTTCCCATCCATCAGAAACAACTCCTTATTGTTCAAGTTTCATTATGAGATTGCAACAATTCAATCATATCTTCAAATTCTAGTTCTCCACTTCAAATTCTAGTTTTCTTGCTATTTCTGGCACATCTATAGTTACTTCCTCTACTGGAGTCTTGAACCCTTCAAAGTCATGAGGGGTGGAGTCAACTTCTTCCAAAGTCCTGTTAATGTTGATATTTTGACCTCCTCCCACAAATCATGGATGTTTTTAATGACATCTAGAATGGTGAATCCTTTCCAGAAGGTTTTCACTTTGCCCAGATCCATCAGAGGACTCACTATACATGGTAGCTAAGGCCTTTTGAAATGTATTTCTTAAATAAGACCTGAAAGTAGAAATAACTCTGTAATCCATGGACAGCAAGAATAGACAATGTGTTAGCAGGCATGGAAACAACATTAATCTTGTACATCTTCATCAGAGCTCTTGGGTGACCAGTTGCACTGCTGGAGAGCAGTAATACTTTGAAAGGAATTTTTTCTGAGCAGTGGGTCTCAACAGTGCACTTAAAATATTCAGTAAACTATGCTGTAAACAGATGTGCTTTCTCCTTCAGGCTGTGATGTTTCATCTATAGAGCACAGGCAGAATAGATTGAGCATAATTGTTAAGGGCTCTAGGATTTTCAGAATGGTAAATGAACATTGGCTTCCACTTAAAGTCACCAGCTGCTTTAGCCCCTAACAAGAGAGTCAGCCTGTCTTTTGACACTAGCCACTGCCTTCTTCTCTCTAGCTATGAAAGTCCTAAATGTATCTTCTTCCAATCTAAGGCTGTTTTGTCACAAGAAGCATAGCTTTCAGCTTATCTCAGCTTTTGATATGTCTTCCTCACTAAGCTTAATCAATTTTAGGTTTGATTTAAAGTGAGAGACGTGTGACTTTTCCTTTCACTTGATCACTTGGAGGCCATTCTAGGGTTATTAATTGGCCTAATTCCAATATTGTTGTGTCTCAGGGAATAGAGAGGTCTGAGGAGAGGCAGAGAGACTAGAAACAACTGGTCAGTGGATCAGTAGGAACACACATGTTTATTAAATTTACCATCTCATATGGGTATGGTTTGTGGTGCCCCTAAACAATTACAATAGTAATCAAAGTTCACAGATCACAGATCACCATAACAGTTATAATAATTAATGAAAAAGTTTGAAATATTGTGAGAATTATCAAAATGTGATAGAGACATAAAGTAAGCGCATGCTGTTGGGAAAATGGCTCCAATAGACTTGTTTGATGCAGGGTTGCCACACATATCTTCAATTTGTGAAAAATGCAGAAGCTGCAGAGTGCAATAAGGTGAGGCACAATGAAACAAAGTATGCCTTTATACCCCAGTCTGTAGGAATACACCATAAAAATCTGTATATTGAAGAGGAATTAACCTCAATTTTGGGGGGTTCTAAATTTGTAAATCCCAGGAAAGAGACTTACTGGTTTAGCTTAGTTTGAATACTCATCCCTAAACCAATCAATTAAAATCAAGGCAATGGGACTATTATAAGAAAATGCAGCTTTCATGCCAAATATGTTGATGCTATGGGGCAGTTTCCAGGAGAAGGAGATATACCAGGCAGACAATCTCACAGTAGAGCATATGCATATTTCTTTCCATAGTCTAATTTCATAAATTCTCTTGTCTAGCATAGTGCAGTTTTCCCACGTAGACACCTTGCCTACTCAATGAGAAACAAGTAAAAGACATGACCAGCTACTATATCCATCTTTCATTTCGAGAATCTCAATTGATCAGGTCTGGATGTAGTTGTATATAATTTTGCAATCTATGGGCTAAATGACAAATGTAACAGCCCTCAAAAGAAAACAATCATATCTTTTGCAAAGGTTCTAAGGTCAGCTTCTGTTGTATGAGAAATTACCTTGGGGCAATGGTAGCCTCCTAGGCCTTAGGCAAAGCTATCTCAGGGTAAGACCCACGGGCCAAACTAAGTATTTAGAATCCCACAATTTATTAAAAAATTTAAAACACTCACTGAGAAGTAAGAGGAAAGAGTGAGGTAGATTAACACTCTTTGGATAAGGTACAAGCAGGGTAGAAGGACCATACTACCTGAATCTGGATTACACAATGTTCATATTCCTGTCTTTCCCCTTGCTGTGGCAGCTTTTCTTTCTGACAGTGTGGTTATGAGGATCAGAGGTGATGTTTGAGCAAGGGATCCAACAGATGAAAGGTGTATGGAACCAGTGTACACAGGGACTTGCCTATTGGAAAGACGCAGGGACACGTATGCATGACAGTAGCTGTATCTCATCAATCAGCCTGATGAGTAGGTCTCAATTTCATTTGCATTTTGGGGGCAAAGGACAAGCGGGGTTAGAATGATAGCAACTATGAGTGGCTGATGTAAGGCTTCAACAATGTCAAGGGCTTAATGTCTCTCATGTATATTTAGTGAATCATGAATATTTGCTATGCCTTGGTCCTTCCTTCCCTTTCTATCAACTTTAGAAAATGTATGTTCTAACATGTCTCACATGCCTGTTAGAAATGCTTGTTCCCCAGTGCCACAAATAAATACCACTTGAACATAAATTTAATTTTCTCAGCAAGGCCATTTTTACTTTCTGCAGAAAGGGCACACTCACCAGCAGTTTTGCCATGAGAGTACACCGAACAAAGGAGACAGGGTTATTTATAACCTGACACATCTACCCTACTGCCATGTACGGTTTCCATTGCCTGGAATGGGACCCCACATTCTCTATTTGTCCCGATTGGCTAGCAGCTTAGAACTTTCTAAAAGAGGCAAAGGCAGAGGATAATAAAGGAAGGAGGCAGTAAATTGTGGGATGCTGAGAAAGGTAAAAATACTTCCAAATAAGGAAGAGGAACAGACTATGACCTAATGCTTGCTTGGACCAGTATAAGCATGCCAGGGCAAATATTTAGGCTACGTTGTAGGAGCTAAGAACACAAAGTACGTTAATTTCTTTATTATGGCTAGCAGATGTCTGAGAATGTTAGCACATGTCTTTGAATAAATTTTGCTTCTAAGAGAAGTTACTATTTATTCCTAATTAGACAGAGAGGAAAGTCTTTTTGAAGAGGAACCTCTACTTCACTTTTTACGTGCCATTTGCTTCCATACTTGGGTTCATTTAGCCTTTTATTTTTTGTTTTCTGCTCTATTAGTAAAATTGAAAATTCTCTAAAAATTTAAAATGTGCATTACAAATCAAAGATCATGTATAGTCAAGATTACCGTTGAAGATCTCTTAAATTGCCCATAAGGCACAATATATTGCATTTATGAGCCACCTTGGAGGCTGATGTTCTGTCTCTCAGTAAGTCCAACCTAGAGAATTTACCTTGCAGCATTGGAACAGATGGCTCATCCTTCTGTTGACCCCCAGAGGAAGTCATTGGCTTGCATGTAGGACCTCTAGGCTTGGACTCAGACTACTAGATGCCCACACTATGAGAGGCACCTGGAAACAGACCAACTGAGAGAATGACACGTTTGTGTCTTCTGTCTTCTGCTTACTCTGGGCATTAATTTGCTTAGTCAAATGATGCTTATACTTCCCTCTCTCAAGCCCACTTCAGTTCATATGAATTAAATATGTGTATGTTCTATTTCTAGGGTACAAAAAGTATTAAATGATGAAAGACAACTAGAATATCCACAATTAAAAAAAAAAAAAAAAAACCTCTTTAGAAAAGAAGAAAAAAAAAGAGCAACCTACAGAGGTCACTTGCCCAGATCTTCTAGCACATCTTGCTGGAGGAAGACAATAAAGTAGATCATAGGGCCGGAAAACGTAATGTGCTCCGGGTTTGTTAACTTACTTCCTTAAGAGTGGATTAAGTTCAGTATGGCTGCCCCAGGATTCTGCTAAGAGAGTTTTCCTTATTTGTATCCAACAGGGCCATCCTTGAGTATAATGATTAATATTATGTGTCAACTTGACTAGGCTAAGGGATACTCAAATAACTGGTAACACATTATTTTTGGGTGTGTCTGTGGTACACCCAGATGTGAGGATGTTCCTGGAAGAGATTAGCATTTGAATCAGTAGATTGGGTAGAGATCACCCTCACCAGCGTGGGTGAGTGTCATTCAATCCATTGAGGACCTGGATAGAACAAAAAGGTGAAGGAAGGATGAATTTGTTCTCTCTGCTTGAAGTGGGACATCCATCTTCTTCTACCCTCAGACAGCTGTGCTCCTGATTCTCAGGCCTCGGGACCTAGACCAGGATTTCCATCAGCTCCCCTGGCTCGCAGGCCTTCTGACTTCTGACTCACCATGGGCTCTCCTGGATCCAGCTTGATGATGGCAGATCGTGGGACTTCTTGGCCTCTGTAATCACATGAAACAATGCCCACAGTATGTCTGCTATTAAATAAATATATATCTAATCTCTTATTGGTTCTGCTGCTCTGGAGAACCCTGGCTAATACACTAAGAAAGAGCTTGGGGAGGATTCCTCTGAAGGGGACTCTACTATTTTAGCAGTATACTCTATGTTGGTGAATACATTTGAGCTGGGTCTTATCTTACAGGTTGAGCAATAATCACAGGTGATTTTGCAAGGATTGAGTTCTATTTTATTTTATTTTGCATGGCTTAAGACTGAAGCAGCCCATTGCATTCATTTTTGAGGATAGTGTTTGCTAATAACCCAACGCAGAAATCATTTGTGGTTAGGATTATGATCTAATCATTCATCAAACTTATAACAGATGATCTTCACTTGGTCACAAAAAAATTGCAGAACAGTGGGATAATTAATATTTTATAATAAAAAAGTGGAACTCTCATAGTAGCCGTCTAGATGGGGGAGAAGGTGTTCTCAATTCTGTTATGTGTTTTTAATTCTGTTTGGCAGTTATATTACATTTTTCTGGCTCATTCATTCTTTTGCACTTAGATGACTATTTTCTATCATCTCTTCTGTCAGTCCTCCAATACTTCCCTTACCACTCTCTCTCAGTTGATGCCCATCATAAAAAACTACTATAGGCCGGGTGCAATGGCTCACACCTGTAATTCCATCACTTTGGGAGGGTGAGGTGGGTGGATCACCTGAGGTCAGGAGTTTGAGACCAGCCTGGCCAACATGACGAAACCCATTCTCTACTAAAAATACAAAAACTTAGCTGGGCGTGGTGGTAGGCACCTGTAGTCCCAGCTACTTGGGAGGCTGAGGCAGGAGAATTGCTTGAACTTGGGAGGCAGAGATTGTAGTGAGCTGAGATTGCACAATTGCACTCCAGGCTGGATGACAGGGTGAGACTCTCAAAAAAACAAAACAAAACAAAACTCCTACAAATGTGGTGGCTTAAAACAACACATGTTTTTTATCTCACAATCTAGAAGTCAGAAGTTGGATGGAAATCTCCCTGGGTTAAAATCAAGGTATAGGCAGGACTATGCCTGTTTCTGAAAGCCATATGCAGAAGCCCTTTTTGCCTTTTCTCCTTTCTAGAGGCCACTTGTATTCCTTGGCTCATGGTCTCCTTATTCCATCTTGAAAGCCGGCAACTCTCTGCCCCTTTCCCCATCGTCACATGTTTCTCTCAACCATATTCTTCTGCCTCCTTTCTTCCACTGTTATTTTATTTTATTTTATTTTTTTTGAGATGGAGTCTCACTCTGTTGCCCAGGCTAGAGTGCAGTAGTGGTGCAGTCTCAGCTCACTGCAACCTCCGCCTGCCAGGTTCAAGCAATTCTCCTGCCTCAGCCTCCCAAGTAGCTGGGACTACAGGCATTCACCACAACACCCACCTAATTTTTTGTACTTTTTGTAGAGACGGGTTTTCACCATGCTGGCCAGGCTGGTCTTGAACTCCCAACGTCGGCCTCCCAAAGTGCTGGGATTACAGGCGTGAGCCACCGCACCCAGCCTCCTTCCACTGTTTTTAGTAATAGCCATAGTGAAGATATAATTCGCATACCATAACTTCATGCATTTAAAGTGTACAATTTGATAGCTGTTAGTATATTCATGGAGTTGTACATCCATCCATTACCAGAACCAAGTTTGGAACATTTTCATTATCCCCAAGAAACCCTGTGCCCTTTAGCAGTTATCTTTTATTCTTGCCCGTCACTCATTCCTAACCCTTGGTAATCACTAATCTGCTTTCTGCCTTTATGGATTTTCCTCTTCTGGCCTTTTCCTATAAATGGAATCATACAGCATATGCTCTTTTGTCACTGGCTTTTTTCACTTGGCATGCTTTCAAGGTTCATCCATGCTGTAGCATATCTCAGTACTTCATTCTCCTCTTCCGCTTTTAGGGACTCATGTGATTAGATTGGGCCAACCCGGTAATCCAGCAAAAGCTGCCCATCTCATGGTCCTTACTGTTTTTTGGTTTGTTTTTCTTTTTGAAACGGAGTCTCGCTCTGGTGCCCAGGTTGGAGTGCAGTGGCGTGATCTCGTCTCACTGAAACCTCTGCCTCCCAGGTTCAAGTGCTTCTCCTGCCACAGCCTCCTGAGTAGCTAGGATTACAGGCATGCGCCACCACGCCCAGCTAATTTTTGTATTTTTAGTAGAGATGGGGGCTCACTATGTTGGTCACGCTGATCTCGAACTCCTGACCTCAAGATCCACCCGCCTCAGCCTCCCAAAGTGCTGGGATTACAGGTGTGAGACACTGTGTCTGGCCCGCAGTCCTTACCCTTAATCACATCTACCAAGTCCCTTTGGCCGTGTAAGGTAACACAGTCACAGATATCGGGATTTAGGACATGGACATCGTTGGGGGGCCATTACTCAGTCTACTGCAATGAATAGCCTTCCTATTTCAGAGAGAAAATAAAAGCAGTCAGAGAAGAATTTTGAAAACTCTTTATCTCCACTGCCTTTCCCCTGTTCCCCAGCATGTGGAGCCACGGACTCTGCCTTCCCCCCATCAAGATGGTGCAGAATCTCATATTCCCAGCATTTGTTACCACAGACTTCCCCTTTCTGTCCTGCTAGCAGAGGCCACGCTGCCACTCAGTGTCGGACCCCTTCTCCTCTCGCTTCCTCAGTGGCACTGTTGGAGCTACCCTCCCCTCTCCTGCATTATCATTTCTTACTTTTCTCTTGGATCATTTCAATCGGCATAAAACAACTTGTAATTTCACCCTTCTGAAAACAAAATCCTTTTTTGACCCATTTCCCTCTTCTACTAGTGCCTCATTTCTTTGTTCCCCCAACTCTTTACAACAAAACTTCATGAAAGATTTGTCTATGTTGTTTTCAATTTTCTTTTCAATTATGGTTTTTTTTGGTTAGAGAGTCACTAAAAAAAATTTTTTTTTCTTCAATTCTGTTTTTTTTTTTTTTTTTTTTGTGGGGGTGGGGGGGTCTCACTATACTGCCCCTTGTGGTCTCGAACTCTTGGGCTCAAGCAATCCTTCTGCCCTGGCCTTGCAAAGTGCTGGAATTACAGGAGTGGGCTACCATGCCCAGCCAATTTATTGTGATTAAGTATATATAATATAATTTACCGTTTTAACTGTTTTCAAGTATACAATCCAGGGGCACAAATTGCTTTCACAATGTTGTTCAACCGTCAACACTGTCCACTTCTAGAATTTTTCATCATTCCAAACAGAAACTGCATACCCCTTAACCAATAGCTTCCATTCTCCCCTGCCCCCCAGCCCCTAGTGGCACCATTTTACTTTCTGTCTCTGAATTCGACTATGCTGGGTACCTCTATAAGTGGAATCATGCAATATTTATTCTTTTGTGTCTAGCTTCTTTCACACAGCATAATGTTTTAAAGGTTTCCCTATATGGTAGTATGAGGCAGCATTTCATTCCTTTTCATGGCTGAATAATATTCCATTGTATGCATATAGCACATTGTATTTATCCATTTTCCTTCTTTTTTTTTTTTTTTTTTTTAAGACGGAGTCTTGCTCTGTCACCAGGCTGGAGTGCAGTGGCACCATCTCGGCTCACTGCAACCTCCGCCTCTTGGGTTCAAGCGATTCTCTTGCCTCAGCCTCCCGAGTAGCTGGGACTACAGGCATGTGCCACCACACCCAACTGATTTTTATATTTCTGTACAGACGGGGTTTCACCATGCTGGCCAGGATGGTCTCGATCTCAACCTCGTGACCCGCCCGCCTTGGCCTCCCACAGTGCTGGGACTACAGGCGTGAGTCCCCGCGCCCGGCCCCGTTTTCTTGTTGATGGACACTTGAGTTGTTTCCATTTTGGGGCTATTGTGAATACTGCTGCCATGAACATGCCATGAACATGTGCATACAAGTATCTGTTGAGTCATTTCTCTTAAGTTCACTACAGTCAGGCTTTCACTCTCACTGGTCAACACAAATTGTTCTTGTCAAGGTCATCAGTGACCTCTGAGTGGCTGCAGCCAATTATCAATTCTTCATTCTCATCTTGTGTAACAGTGCCATTTGCATTGATCGCTGCCTCCTCCTTGAAGTCTTTTCTTCAGTTGACCTCCAGGACACCACCACACACTTCCAATTACCTTTCCACCTCACTCGCCACTATTCCTTAGCCTCCTTTGTTAATCATGCTTACTGCCCCCCTCTACAGTCTTTGGAACTATTCTCTTTTCTATCTGCACTTTCTCCCTTAGTAATATCTTCCGATCTTAAGGTGACGCTGACTATTTACCTGGCATGTCCATTGGATAGCAAGTGAGCATCTTACCTTTAACATGTCCCAGACTAAATTCCTGATCATCTGTATCCTCCCCATCAAAATATGCTTTCAGTCTTTCTGAACTAATTCAATGCGATCCTTCTAGATGCTTAGGCACAAGTCCTGGAATCATCTTTTATTCCTCGATTTCTCTCCCATCTCATGTTCAGTCTATTAACAAATGCTGTTGGCACCTTCTTTAAAATATTTACAGAATCTGCCATGTGGGGCGGTACACACCTATAGTCCCAGCTTCCATCTACTCAGGAAGCAGAGGTGGGAGAGTCGCTTGAGTCCAGGAGTTTGAGCCCAGCCTGGACAACATAGCAAGACCCTATCTTGAAAACACACACACACACACACACACGTGCACACACACACACACACACTTTGATCATTTTTCTCCGTCTTTACCACTACTGCCTTGATGCAAGTCATCAACATCTCTTGCCTGGATTTTTTCCATAATCTCCTAACTAGTCTCCCTGAGTCTTCTTTTGCCTCTCTCCAGTTAATACTCAATACATCAGCAAAATCTTGCCATTAAAATGTAAGTTTTTCATGTTGTTGTTGTGACTCAAGAAGCGGTGAAAGGCCGACTGCAAAGCAGTGAGACACTTATTGGGGTCTTAGGAATTGTGATTCAGGAGAAACAGATGTGGTCAAAGGCCAAATTGTGTTCTGAAAAAGAAAGGAGAGTAGTAATTTTTTAAAAGATGCCGAGGGTGATTACACTAGTTGTTTTGAAAGAATTATTGTTGGTAGAGGAGGCTGGCTTAGTACATGAATCCATAGTTCACTGGTTGTAGCTGTTTAGAAGTTATAGTGCTGGCAAAATTTATCTATTTTCCAAGATGTTTTGGTCATGGGGATTTGGCCCAGTTCAAAGGTTTAAGGCAAGTTTCTGGGGTTTTTTATTTCCAAGGTTGCAGGTTTTGTAGAATTAGTACTTCTTAGAATGGCTTCCCAATTTAATTTGATTTCATTATTTATTTATTTATTTTTGAGACAGGATCTCACTCTGTCACCCAGGCTAGTGTATAGTGGTATGATTGCAGCTCCTGCAAGCGTCAACCTCCCAAGCTCAAGTGATCCTCCCACTTCAACCTCCTGAATAACTGGAGCTACAGTCACATGCCATCACACCAAATTGATTTTTGTTGTTTTTAGTTGAGACGAGTTCTCACTATGTTGCCCTTGAACTCCTGAGCTCAAGCAGTCCTCCTGCCTTGGCCTCCCAAAGTGCTGAGATTACAGGTGTGAGTCAATGCACCCAGCCCTGATTTAATTTTAGAGCTCTGAACCAGAGTGATGCCATTTTGTATATCACATTTCACATTCCCCTGTTTTGATCAAGATCTGACAGGAGGCAGCATTGCTGATCAATTATTATTGGTTGGCCATAGATTTGTTATATATTTTCTTTGGAGCTAGAAATGTCTGTTTTTAGAGTGGCTTGTGCCACAGAGGTGAGTTGTCAAAAGATAACATGCAGAAATTGGCCAAGTTTGAGTAACAGGGGAGCCATTTTCATAAGGAGGCCTGCATTAGTCTATGGCAATTAGCTGTACATCAGAAAAGGCATACATTTGATTAACCACGTGTAAAGGTCATTCTTCAGCCTTCTTTCCTGAAATAGATGATGAGATTTCAGGAAGGAGATAGAAGGCAGTTGTGTTTCTTTTGGTGAGAAGCTTTCTTGGTCAGATAAAGGAATTCCAGAGGGAGATTCTCTGTGCCCTTGGAGAGAGAGGAAAAAGACAAAATTAGAGGGACCTTGATTCTGAGGCCTTTCCATTTTCAAAAGCACGTAACATGCCAAAGTACCATATTTTTGGGGAAACATTCTCCGCACACAACATTTCCACATGAAACTTCCCTAGGTGTTTCACACACTGAAAGCTGAGTTGGTGGCTGTGGAGAGAATATTTGAGTTAATAGCTGAGTGGCAAAGGATCCCATTAACCCAGTCTCCCATTTCTGGAAATAGGCCAACCCCATTAAACAGCTGTATCTGATTTCAGGAGATGGTGTTGCAGACAGGCTTTCACACAGAAGAAACACAGAGGTTAATGTTTGGAACAATATAAACCAGTTTCTTTAGAGTTTGGAGGGCAGTCAGTTGAGGTGTCTTGATGTTAAACTCAAAGCATTCTATTTCTAAAGTAGAAATAGGCGGTAGCAATCTGACAGCTTTTCTGGTCTGTAATTTGCATATCACAAGGTTGTTTATTCATGAGCTTCAGCTTGCAGGCCCTCCGGAAAAAGGTAGTAGCAATTTCAGTGAGTCCAAGTCAGAAAAATGGAATAAAATTTTGGAAACATTGGTTTGGAGACTTGTAACCAGGAAATAATTCAAAATTCAGTCTGAACTGTAGGCAAATCATAGAAACAATGGCCAGTGGTAGAATCTAGTAACAGGTGTAATACAGTTCTTTTCTGAAACATAATTTTTCAATCTCTAGTTTCCCATTTCTACCAAAGATAAATCATAACAGAACCAATTTATTTGCTGAATAATTTTAGTCCTATTATACATGGCTTGATTATTTGCATAAAGTAAAGCAGCAATAGCGATTGGCTATATAGGTGCTTTATAAATTGGCTTTGCAGGGGCTTTTTCGTAAGAATCTCAGATTATATTTTTAAAAGCTGGCCGGGCATGGTGGCTCATGCCTGTAATCCCAGCACTTTGGGAGGCCAAGGCGGGCAGATGACCTGAGGTTGGGAATTTGAGACCAGCCTGGCTAACATGGAGAAACCCATCTCTACTAAAAGCACAAAATTAGCCGAGCGTGGTGGCACATACATGTAATCCCAGCTAGTCTGGAGGCCGAGGCAGGAGAATTGCTTGAACTGGGAGGTGGAGGTTGCAGTGAGCTGAGATCGCGCCATTGCACTCTAGCCTGGGCAACAAGAACGAAACTCTGTCTCAAAAAAAAAAAAAAAAAAAAAAAAGCCTCTCAAGGGTAGGAAGCCAAGCCAAGGACTTTCCATCAGATTATACCTGTAATAACTATACAAATTGGATGAATTCTTGTCTTCTAAAGTTCCCCAAAATATCTTGAGGTTCCTGGGCCTGTTAGAAAGTGATATTCTTTGCTTACCATAGGATCAAAAATCCTTTAAAGAAACTGTGTAGACAAGGAACCAGGACAGTCTTTTTCCGAGTCTATTGGCTTTAAAGTCAGTCTCAATTCCTTAAAGCAGCCTGATCACATATGAAAATATGACATTCCAGCCAAAGCCTTGGTAAAATAACCAGTGTCTCTAATTGTGTCCTATCACAGAAGAAAACAGATTCTTACTGACTTTATTCAAATACCCATATTGCCATAAAATAAAATATTCATTCAGTTTCCAAATTTTGAAGATATCAGTTAGGGAGAAGAGTAAATGTTTCCATTTTACTCATAAAAGTATACTTTCCCAATTACCATAAGCTATAAATAGCTTAAGAGGAAAAATAGATTTTTTTTTAAACTCTGAAAAACAAAACAAAGCAATCAGCAGCATGCCTATAATCCCAGCAGCTTAGGAGGCTGAGGCAGGACGATTGCTTGAACTCAGGAGTTTGTAGCCAGCTTGGACAACATGGCGTGGCCCTGTCTCAAAATAAATAAATAAAAGAATGTTTCAAGCAAAAAAGTCAAAAACATCATTTCAGTCCTTTATCAGGTTAGTCCCATCTGCTTAACTGTTGTTCTGCATGATGTCAGATTGGCAATTTTATGGGTCCAATGTTTTTCACTGGAGTTTTTTTTTTTTTTTTTTTTTTAACCCAGTCCAATTGAACAATCTTGAGGTTATAAGCAGTGGTCTGTATTTAAAAGTACCTTTCAGAGGCTTTTTCATGAACCTCCTTGAAAATACACCACCTTAAGATTTGCAAAGAGCTCTTAGAACGAAAGCATCAGAATGAAGCAATTTACCAAGACATATCAGAGTTTTAGGACTTTCATGCAATTTTGGAACGTATATTAACACATTTATACAAATATAACTCAAAGAAAATTAAACACCATTTCTAAATTTGACAATGCTTTCTATATGATTTTAACATACCAGATAAGCCCAATATGTCTCTCTTGGAGTTCCAGGGGCTCTTTTTGGAATGTCCAAAAGTTAGTTTGAAGTCAAAAATAATTTAGAATTCAAAATCTGCTTTTGGGTAGTTTGTCAGATGTCAATGGTTTAAAACACTTGATTAAAGCTAATTTTAATAAAATCTTATACAGATCTACCCAATCTCAGTCAGCCTTGACCACACAAGATAATAGTTGCACAACCCTTTTATAACTTCTTACAGATTTTTTTTCCATTCTCTTTCCCCCCACATCTCTCTACATCCATTCAATTTTTTTTTGTTTGTTTGTTTGAGACAGAGTTTCGCTCTGTCGCCCAGGCTGGAGCACAATGGTGGGATCTCAGCTCACTGCAACCTCCACCTCCTGGGTTCAAGTGATTGATTCTCCTGCCTCAGCCTCCCGAGTAGCTGGGATTACAGGTGTCCGCCATCAGGCCCGGCTAATTTTTGTATTTTTAGTAGAGACAGGGTTTCACCGTGTTGGTTAGGCTGGTCTCGGACTCCCAGAGTGCTGGGATTACAGGCATGAACCACTGTACCCGGCCCCATTCAGTTTTATCTATTATTCTTTTTAAAAACTTTTAAATGTTTAATTTGTATGGGTACCTAGAGATATATATGTTTATGGGGTGTATTTTGATGCAGGTGTACAATGTTTAATAATCACATCAGGGTAAATGGGGTATCCATCACCTCAAGCATTCATCATTTCTTTGTATTGGAATGTATGAACATTCCAATAATATTCCCTCAATTATTCTAAATGTACAATAAATTATTGCTGAATGTAGTCACCCTGTTGTGCTATCAAATACTATATCTTACTAATGGTATCTAACTATATTTTTATATCTATTAACCATACCTATTCTATACCCCCACTACCCTACCCAGCCTCCAGTAACCATCATTCTATCTCTGTCTTCATATGTTCAATTTTTTTAGTTACTAGCTCCCATGAATGAATGCTAACATGAGAAGTTTGTCTTTCTGTCCCTGGTTTATTCCACTTAACATAATGTCCCTCAGTTCCACCTATGTTGTTGCAGATGACAGTATCTCATTCTATTTTATGGCTTACTAGTACTGTATTGTGTATATGTACCATATTTTCTTGATCCATTTACCTGTTGATAGACACTTAGGTTAATTCCGGATCTTGGCTGCTGTGCATAATGCTGCAGTCAACATGGGAGTGCCGATATCTTGTCAATATACTGATTTCCTTTCCCTGGGGTATCTACCTAACAGTGGGATTACTAGATCATATGCTAGTTTTATTTTTAGTTTTTGAGGAAACTCCATACTATTCCTCATAGTAGCTGTACTAATTGACACTTCCACTGACAGTATATGAGGTTTCCCCTTTCTCTACATCCTCACCAGTGTTCATTGTTATTGCCTGTCTTTTGAATAAAAGCCATTTTAACTAGGGTGAGATGATATCTCACTGTAGTGTTTTTTCTGTTTTTTTTTTGTTGTTGTTTATTTATTTATTTATTTATTTATTTATTTATTTTAATCAGGGTGCCACTCTGTTACCCAGGCTGGAGTGCAGTGGTGCAATCATGGCTCACTGCAGTCTTGACTTCCCAGGTTCAAGTGATCCTCCTGCCTCAGCCTCCTGAGTACCTGGGACTACAAGCGTGGCACCACCACGCCCGGCTATTTAAAAAAATTTTTTTTGTAGAGATGGGGTTTCCCTGTGTTGCCCAGGCTGGTCTCAAACTCCTGGGCTCAAGATCCTCCCTCCTTGGCCTTCCAGAGTGCTGGGATTATAGCCATGAGCCACTACCCCCAGCATTCGTTGTAGTTTTGATTTTCATTTATCTGATGATCAGTGATGTTGAACACCTTTTCATATACCTATTTGCCATTTGTATGTCTTCTTTTGAGAAATGTCTATTCAATATCATTCTTTTTTATTCATTCCATTTAAACAACCTTGAATTCACCTCTAAACTAGACAAAATTACTTTTCATTTAACAAAACCCACATATTTACGTTTTTAAAAATAACCTTCTAACAAAAAATACATTCTATTGTCCTTGTCCAATCTATATACATAATTATTTCTCTTATATCTAGTAGTTTTAATTATACATACTAACAACAATTTTCAGTGATCCTAAATTCTAGTGAACAACCTAGGAAGTAAGTAGTTTTAATTATTATGTACCAGATGCAGAGCCCAGGCCTGAGGACAGGGCTGTGAAGACAATGCCTGTAGGAGCTAACCTCTCCTAGCATGGCCAGGAGGCACAGCTGGGCCAGGGAGGATGTGTTGACCTTGGCTCTGCCCTGAAGCTGGTGGTCCAGGTGCTGTAGATACATATGTCTCCAGACCTCACCGTAGGCATTGTCTAGACCCCAGAATCTAAAGGCTCGAAACCTAATTTTAAAACCAGCTTTATTTACCAAAGATTACTAAAGTCATGTGAATTTGAAAAGCATCTGGGGCTGGATGCGGTGGCTCATGCCTGTAATCCCAGCACTTTGGGAGGCCGACGCAGGTGGATCGCCTGAGATCAGGAGTTCGAGACCAGCCTGGCCAACATGGCAAAACTCCATCTCTACTAAAAATACAAAAATTAGCCAGGCATGGTGGCAGGTGCCTGTAAACCCAGCTACTCAGGAGGCTGAGGCAGGAGAATCGCTTGAACCTTGCACAAAGATCAGGCTTTCTCTCACAGTACAAAGGAATTCCTGGTACCGTCAAAAGCCAGAGAGATTAGAGAGGTCAATGCAAAAGAGAGCAGAGCTTTAGCCCTGAGAGGGTCTTGCCACAACTCTGGGGCTCCATAAGGAAAACTGAGAATCCCAAAAGGGAGATGTGGTGCCTTTTTCTGTGTGACTCAAGGGGTTTCAGGGACACTAGAAGTTCCTCCTAGATCTCTTCATGTGGAATCAGAAATAGCAAGAAAGAAGGACCAGAAGTGGAAGGAAATGGAAGAACAAATCTTAGAGGAGCCAATTTGGAGATTTAAAGCTTTCCAGAAAGGCCAGTGAAATTTTACTTTTTTTTTTTTTTGAAGCAAAAATCATGCCAACAAGAAAGGAAGCCAACAGAGGGACCAAACACAATTAAAAAGGGATTTCAGTTGCTGAAAAAAATTCCCAGAAACAGAATCCAAAAGAGAAAAACAGAAAGGCCTTGAAAAAAAAACACAAAAACTTACAGACTGAATATCAGCTTTTAATTAGGTTGATTTCTGACTGTAGAGTTCTTTAAAAAAAAATCTTTTCATATCTCTTGTTTTCAGATTTCAGCCAGGGTAAGTAGCCAGTATTCCTGGCTTTTGACCTGTTTTTTCTTTCTTTCTTTCTTTTTTTTTTTTTT
>NW_016805082.1:262275-327540 GCF_001698545.2 Rhinopithecus bieti | reverse complement strand
CAGGATGGTCTCGATCTCCTGACCTCGTGATCCGCCCGTCTCGGCCTCCCAAAGTGCTGGGATTACAGGCTTGAGCCACCATGCCCGGCCAATTTTAGAGATTTTTTAAAGCTATTTTTGCATTGCTATCTCTTAGGGACACTAGTTTAGATCTCTGGAGTCTTTTAGATGCCTCAAGAAACCAACTAAAGTAGGTATCCCACTCAGGCTGTTTATTCTTTCATTTTAGCCCTGTAATAGAGAAGGAAAACAAGTTTGGGAGATTAAAAAAGCCTCAGGTTGGCAATTGTAATTCCAAATCACTTTCAGTGCTATTGGTCCACTGAGAATGAAATTTACAAGATGAATGACCATAATGTTTGTCTAAACAACAAACAGGTGTTTAAGAAGAAGGGTAACTTAGCACTTATACCATTAGAAGCAAAAGGGCTCGTGAATGCTCACCAAAAAGGGAAAATTTTCTTTGTTGACAGCTGGCAACAAAGGCTACCCAATAAAGGCTTCAACCTCAACCAAGGTGGGAGGTTCCAGAAAATGAGAGGACTCCCCAGTAGGGTTTGAGGCTGTCAGGAAGGCAATGGGACGCAAGGGGTTCCTGCAAGTACCATGCTTGAATCCACAGGAGCACTGGGACACAGAGGAAGAGAGTCACTTGTATCCCACTTACGACACCATTTAATGTCAACCAAGAAGAGGTGAAAGACCTTACTGCAAAGCAAGGAAATAAGCATTTATTGGGGTTGTAGGAATTGTAATTCATGAGACACAGATTCAGCTAAAGGCCAAATCATGTTCTGAAGAGAGGAAGGAGAGTATGGATTTTAAAAAGGATGCTGAGGGTGGTTACACTAGTTGTCTTTGAAAGAATTATCATGGGTGGAGGTGGCTGGCTTAGTACCTGAGTCTATAGTCATTGGTTGTGGTTGTGTAGGAGTCACAGTGCTAGAAGACTTCAGCTGCTTTCCAGGATGTTGTGGTCATGGAGGTTTGGCCTAGTTGAAAGTTTCAAGGCAAGGCCCTGTTTTTTGTTTTTCAAGGTTGCAGGTCATGCAGGTCATCCTTAGAATGGCTTCCCTGCTCCATTTTAGAGCTGTGAACCAGAGTAATGCTATTTGACATATCACATTTCATATTCCTCTACGGAAAACCCTCCAAAGGCTCTTCATCTCACTCATAGTGAAAGTCAACATCCTGGAAATGGACTGCAAGGCCCTATACAAACAGGTCCTTCATTGGTTCTCTGACCTTACCTCCTGTAGCTCTCTACCTCACTCATATTTTCTCAGCCATTCTGGCCTCGTTGCTTTTATCAAACATTCCAAGCACTTTCTCACAAGGGCCATGCAATTACTGTTTCCTTACTCCCTCACCTTCTTTATTCAGAGGCTACCTTTTCACTGAGATCTTTCCTGATGACCCTATTAAAATTATAATCCTGCCAGAACTTTACTTTTCTTCTTTTCTTTTTCCTTCCTTCCTTCCTTCCTTCCTTCCTTCCTTCCTTCCTTCTTTCTTTCTTTCTCTCCTTCCTTCCTTCCTTCCTTCCTTCCTTCCTTCCTTCCTTCCTTCTTTCTTTCTTTCCTTCCTTCTTTCCTTCTTTCTTCTTTTTTTTGAGATGGAGTCTCACTCTGTCATCCAGGCCGGAGTGCATTTGCGCAATCTCGGCTCACTGCAACCTCCACCTCCCGGGTTCAAGCAATTCTCCCTGCCTCAGCCTCCTAAGTAGCTGGGATTACAGGCGCCTACCACCATGCCTGGCTAATTTTTTGTATTTTTAGTAGAGACAGGGTTTTGCCATGTTGGTCAGGCTGGTCTTGAACTCCTGACTTCAGGTGATCCACCCACCTTGGCCTCCTAATGTGCTGAGGTTACAGGCATGAGCCACCATGCCTGGCAGCACTTTACTTTTCTTTATTGCACTTACTACTTTGTAGGATACAATTTACTCAGTTATGCTTTTTGTTGTGTTTCTCTTCCTAGTAGAATGTAAACTATCTAGGGCAGAAATGTGTTTCTTTTGTTCACTGATGTAGCCCCAGGTCCTAGTACACTGCCTGGCACATGGCATATACTCCAACATTTTTGTGTGAGATAAAAGACCAAGTTCTAGTCAAGTCACACATGGGAGCAGTAAATTAATGGCGAAGTCACCTGATACTCTCAGTATTGAAACAGGAAGCAAAGTTAGCTGCTGGTTGGCCATGGCTTGAAGAAAATGTTGCACATTTGCAAGAGCAGTTGTGGGGAATGGTAAAGGCAGCACATGAAAGGTTCCCAAACCTCACAGAGGATCTTGCTGAGGTTAAAAAAATCTATTTGTGAAGGACCAGTCTGGAGATATTCTACAGAATCTTATCATAGCTACCATTTATTAACTGTGACAGGAGCATAGTAAATGCATTACCTTCACTATTTTATTTTATTCTCACAGTAACACTGAGATAAATATTATCATTTACATTTACTGGAGGGAAAATGGAGGCTTAGATCAGTTGAATAACTTGTCCCTGGTTACCCAACTAGAAAATGGCAGAACTGGCTGGGCATGGTGGCTCATGCCTGTAATCTCAGCTCTTTGGGAGGCCGAGGCCTAGAGGATCATGAGGTCAGGAGATGGACACTATCCTGGCTAACATGGTGAAACCCCATTTCTATAAAAATACAAAAACGTAGCCGGGCTTGGTGGTGGCAGGCGCCTGTAGTCCCAGCTACTAGGGAGGCTGAGGCAGGAGAATGGCATCAACCCGGGAGGCAGAGCTTGCTGTGAGCCGAGATCGTGCCACTGCACTCCAGCCTGGGCGACAGAGCAAGACTGTCTCAAAAAAAAAAAAAAAAAGAGGAAGAAGAAAAAAAAAGGAAGAAAATGGCAGAGGTGAGATTCAAAATCAGCTCTGTTTTACTCCAAAGTCCATTATGCTTGCACCATGTGCTGTGCTTCTCGTGGGTATGGTGTAAGGAAGAGGATGTTTGGATAGATCCAATCTGGAATGGTTTGAAAGTGGACGAGGCAGAATGAAAGAGGTCTACAACGTTAGTTCATAGGAAGTAGAGTGGTTGAATGGTGTACTGTGATTCTAGGCTGGACAGAGATGGCACCATAGCCACGAATGGAGTAAGGTTCCTGGAAGCAAATGGAGAAATGAAGGAATTAGACACATGAATGAAGCAGTAATGCAGGGCGACTGACAAATTTAGCATCATGGCAGAATGAACTAGTGAAGATCTCTGCCACTCCTTTTCTACTGCAAAGACATAGAAATGGTGTTCTTGGGTGCCAAAACTGAACGAGGAACTAAAGTCTGGATCTGTAAACCTGCTGCCTTCGCCAAGGAAATACCAAAGCAGGATATATACTCTATGGCTGGTTTCCTGGCTTTTAACACCTGTGTAAGAATAGAAGATATGGCCACGCGCGGTGGCTCACGCCTGTAATCCCAGCACTTTGGGAGGCCAAGGCGGGTGGATCACCTGAGGTCAGGAGTTCGAGACCAGTCTGGCCAACATGATGAAACCCCATCTCTACTAAAAATTAGCCAGGCATGGTGGTAGGTGCCTGTAATCCCAGCTACTTGGGAGGCTGAGGCAGAAGAATTGCTTGAACCTGGGAGGTGGACGTTGCAGTGAGCTGTGATTGCACCACTGCACTCCAGCCTGGGCAACAAGAGTGAAACTCTGTTTCAAAAAAAAAGAAGAAGATACGGCCTTGAGGTAGCGTTAGTCAGGAAACTGAACTGAGATACCTAAATCAAGCCAGGGCTCTGGTGGAGCTACTCCTCAGTGAAAGGGGAAACTAAAAAATCCTCAGGGAAGTTGTAAGGGAATGTATGTCTCCTCCATGTTCAGACTTTTTAATCTGAATTTATCCCATACTTATTGTTTTAATTTGAAGAGGAGATATTAGTATAAAAGCTGAGCCAGAACAGTGAAATCCTGCTTGTGCCTGGCAGATGCAGATATAAATCCACTATGTAACACACTTCCATAACTCAGTAAACTCGCAAGGGAAAAGAATCCCTATTGAAGATGAGCTCATAGTTAAATTTCAAACCGCATAGAGAAATAATCCACTATGCAAAGATTTATCAGGCATAGTATAATTGCATTTCTAAAACTTTGATTTTTATAGAGTGATCTTTAAAAGATTATAAAGTAAATAGTTTTGAAAAATGATTAAAAGAATGAAAGAAGATAAGATACAGGAATCATATGGAAAGAGTAAGACTCTGTAAAGACAGACCAGGTAGATTGAAAAGGAATCAAATATAACTTAGAGAAATGAAAAACTTTTGTATTGAAATTAAAACCGAATAGGTGGGTTAAATAATAGAAAAATATAGCTTAATGATTGATTAGTGAACTGGAACACAGCTATAAGGTAACTATCCAAAGGATTGCACAAAAAGAAGAGATAAAGAATATAAAAGAAAAGTTGAATCATGGAGTTAGTATTCAACACACGTCTAATAGGAGTCTCCAGAAGCAGAAAGTAGAAAAAAATGGAGGAAAGAATATTTAAAAAGACAAATTTCCAAGGATTATAAAAAACTTGATTGCTCCGTCTGGGCACGGTGGCTCATGCCTGTAATCCCAGCACTTTGGGAGGCTGAGGGGAGTGGATCACCTGAGGTCGGGAGTTCGAGACCAGCCTGACCAACATAGTGAAACCCCATCTCTACTAAAAATACAAAAATTAGCTGGGCATGGTGGCAGGCACCTATAATCCCAGCTACTCAGGAGGCTGAGGGAGAAGAATCGCTTGAACCCAGGAGGCAGAAGTTGCAGTCAGCTGAGATTGTGCCATTGCACTGTAGCCTGTTCAACAAGAGTGAAACGACGTCTCAAAAAAAAAAACAAAACAACTTGATTGGTCAAACTGAAGAAAGCTGACTTATGAGGGAATAAATTCTAGCAATCCTTATTTAAACACATTACAGAAAAACTCAAGGACATCAAAGGTAAGGGTTACAAATACAGAAAAAAAGAACAGAGGCCAAAAAACCCCACAAAAACCTGGAATAATATCTTTAAAGTTCTGAGAGGAAATACGCAGGATACTAACATATACCTAGCTAAACTATCATATAAGATGGCAGCTAGGATAGAAACCTTTTCAGACAGTCAAAAGACTGAATGTTCATCATGCAGAGACTCTTTCTGAAATCATTAACAAATGGAGTAATTCAACAAGAAGGAAGTTGGAATCAGAGAAAAACAAATGGAATGCAAGAAACAGTGGTGTTCAAAACAAAGCAGGTCTACTGAGAAAAACAGAGTCAGCCAGCTGGTAGTTTAGTTGTGGTCAGAGACTGACAGATTAAGGCTTCATATTTTGGAGGTGGAAGAGTCCTGTATGTTGATAAATTCCATTTAACCTTGAGAGAGGATGATTTAAATAGAATGAGTGGAGTGAGGCTGATTTAATCCCAGAAAATCAAGAAACTTTCAAGCTGAGATATTAAAGGGATCATCAATTGTACCATTCTCCTCCATTATTGCAGATACATTCTCCAATTTTCTCCCAGTGCTGCTTTGAACACTAGAATACTGACCCCTATGAACTGTATTATTGAGGCTTTCTTGCTAGCTGGCTTCATGTTGGATTTGACCAATTGGTGTCACTGGCCAAAAATCAAAATGGAAGATAGAGATTGAAATGTTTCTTTTCTATTATTTCCCTGCTTAAGCATTGCTTCTCTGGTGCCTGTGTCTCTCTGTGACTGAATTTCCTAATGAGTGGCCTCTTTTCCATGCCTCCAGCTCTTACTGGGCTTAGATAACTGTATTTTTTCTTGGATTTTGGCCCTATGAACGGTAACAGATTTTTACCACCACTGGTTTCTAGGTACTATTGAGAGATAATTCTCCATGGGTCTCTCGTGTTTCTGCACATCTTACATGCAAGATACTAATGCCTTTTCAAGGAGGTTTGTATACTAAGTAGCCTTGGAAAATAAAGATAGAGTCTCTGGAGCAAAAGGCAGTCATATTTACTATCCAGTATAAGAAAGATACTGTCTTCCTCTAGAGAAAGGGGCGGACCTATTTAGAGCCCATTACAAAAGATTGGGTTTCCTAAGCTCAGAATTCCCTCTCCTGTAACTCAACCTACCCCACTGCATGTATAGTTGTTATCTGGCTCTTTTCATGTCACTCTCTTCATGGAAATTAGGGCCTGGGAAACTAGAATAAAAGTACTGATGCTGGTGGGGAGCAGTGGCTCTAACCTGTAATCCCAGCACTTTGGGAGGCCGAGGCAGGTGGATCACCTACCTGAGGTCAGGAGTTCAAGACCAGCCTGGCCAACATGGTGAAACCTCGTCTCTACTAAAAATACAAAAATTAGCCAGGTGTGGTGGTGCATGCCTATAATCCCAGCTGCTCAGGAATCTGAGGCAGAAGAAGTGCTTGAACCTGGGAGGTGGAGGTTGCAGTGAGTGGAGATCACACCACTGCACTCCAGCCTGGGTGACAGAGTGAGAATCTGTCTAAAAAAAAAAAATGCTGATGCTTTGGCTACTGCTGTTATTATGAGCAATAAACTGTCCTTCATGTTGACCCAGGAGTGTCGTGTCTTCTACCAGCGCCTGTGAAACTAACAGGCTATCTTGTTAACTTTCAAATAAGGTACAATCTCAGATTCTTTACAGTTCTTGACAGGTAACTTGGCACCTCTTGTTTGTTCCTTTAAATCTGAGTGAGACCCTGTCTCAAAAAAAAATCTGATGATACCTTTAAAAATAGTTCTTCCATAAAATTCATTTCAGTGAATTCTGTTTCCTGCTATGCCCCTCCCTGATATATCTAGAGAGTTTGAAATCTCAAGGGAATGTGTGATGGTTAATTTTGTATGTCAAGTTGGCTAGGTTATGGTGCCCATTTTTTTGGTCAAACATTAGTCTAGATGTCGCTGTAAAGTTTTTTTTAAAGATGTGATTTTATTTTATTTTTTAGACAAGATCTCATTCTGTTGTCCAGACTGGAGTACAGTAGCACAATCATGGCTCACCATAACCTTAAACTCCGGGGCTCAGGTGATCCTCCCATCTCAGCCTCCCAAATTGCTGGGATTACAGGTGTGAACCATTGGCCTATAATCTTTTTTTTTCCGGCTTTGATTAACTAGCTTGCCCCCAATAATGTGGGAGGGCCTTATCCACCTAGTTGAAAGCATGAAGACCAAAGACTGAGGTTGCTCAAAGAAGAAGAAATTCTGCCTCAAGACTGCAGTATACCCATAATCCCAGCTAAGTTCCAGCTAATACCCGTAAGTCCAGGGTGGGAGGATCACTTGAGGCCAAGAATTCAAGACGAGCTTGGGCAACATAGAAAGACTCCAACTCTACAAAAAATTTTTTTAAAATTAGCTAGGTGTGGTGGTGCACGCTTGTAGTCCCAGCTACTCAGGAATGTTGGGAAGATCAACTGATCCCAGGGGTTCGAGGCTGTAGAGAGCTATGATTATATGACTGCGTTCCAGCCCTGGGTGACAGAGTGAGACCCTGTCTCTATATAAAGAATGATAGAAAAAAAGACTGCAATATAAAAACCCTGCCTGAGTTTCCTGCCTGCTGGCCTACAGATTTCAGACTTGACAGTCTCCACAGTTGTGTGAGCCAATTCCTTAACATAAATATCTCTCTCTGTACATATATATCCTATGGGTTCTGTTTCCCTGGAGAACCCTGATTAACATAGGATGCCACAAAATTTAGTGAGAAACCTGTGCACACAGTGTCAAGGTCCCCAAATAATGAGTGGGAGTTTCTTAGGCGGAGAGTAGGAGACAGCAATAGAATGAAAAAGAGCTATTTACTGAAGATAGTAGGATTTATAGAGTCTAAGAGGAGCATGAGGAACACGCCTCAATGATACCTTCGGGCAACAAAATAGGCAGAGTGCACATGATCTTGCCCCTGACTGTGCATCGAGCCTTGTCACCCATCCCTGTCACTCATGACCTACCCTATTGTCCAACTATCAAAAATATCTTGCTGCTCCTGGAACCCAACTCCATACTATCTTATATCTCCTTGACTTTGTTCTTGTAGTTCCTTCTACTAGGAATTCCCTGTCAATCTCTCTTTCTGTATATCTCTCTTTCTGTATTTCCTATGTCCCCAGGGCCCTTTACTCTCTCATACTTCTTACCTCCTTCCCTACCTTTTCTTCCTTCTCTCCAGTCTCATTAAAGCAGTCAGGTGCACCATCTTCCTCACTCTTCCAGCACAGACACTATGCTGTAATTGTGTTTCTATGTCTTCCTTCTCACTGGTCCGTGAGCAAGAACTGTGACTCTTTACTCAGTATTATATGTATATAGGATAAGACATATAAAATGTACTCTTCACATGTTTGCTGCATGAATGCATAAATGAATGGGTGAGTGAATAAATGAATTTGACAATGACCGTGTACATGGTTGGAACAGGATTCAGCTAGGATTTTCTTACTCCAAAGCCCAGTCTTCTTCCATATATGATGTGATCCAGTTCCTTAGAAATTCTGCATATAGAATCCACCTTTTATGAAGAAGAATTTCTGTCTGCAGTAGAAGGAAACAACAGATGTGGGGAAATTGATAATGAACGCCCATTTAAAAAAAGAATATAACACACCAACACTTGTTTTATTTTTATTTTATTTTGTTTCTTTTTTTTGGTTAGCTGTGCTTTTCTGGTTGCCAACAAGATTCTCAAAGAATTCATCTAAAATATAAGAAGGTATTTAGCATTTTGCTTTGCCACAGACAAGATATGTATTAGAAGTCCTTCTTGTTTCAGAATGAAACCCAGTCCGGAAAGCTTCCAGGCTTACCCATGCTCGGTTTATTCTAATAAGCTTTATTACACACAATGTTGAGTGCGCATCTGCCCATGTGATTTGATTTCGACGTCATATAGGGGAGCTGCTCCATTCCTTAATCTCCCCTGCTGTGGAAGGGGTAGACTTACTTCTAATAATGGGATTCTACATTTAGACATTAATTCCTTTCACTTAAGGCAGATCCTCCTTTCTGTCTAGTGCACCCTCCAATCTATATCTGTATGTCAGGCTTTTTTCCTAACTCCACACCTAAATAGCCATCTGTTCCTGCCCTACAATCACCTCTAATACAACATTTCCAAACAGAACCTAAAGGCCAGGCATGGTGCATCACACCCGTAATCCCAGCACTTTGGGAGGCTGAGGCAGGCAGATCACTTGAGGTCAGGAGTTCGAGACCAGCCTGGCCAACGTGGCGAAACTCCATCTCTACTAAAAATACAGAAATTAGCCAGGCGTGGTGGCACGTGCCTGTAATCCCAGCTTCTCAGGAGGCTGAGGTAGGAGAATCGCTTGAACCCCAGAGGTGGAGGCTTCAGTGAGCTGAGACTGTGCCACTGCATTCCAGCCTGGGTGACAGAGCAAGACTCCATCTCAAAAACAAAACAACACAAAACAAAAATAAACAACAAAACAAAAAATCCCGGAACTTATTATCTCCCTTGTATCAAAACTATTTCTTCTTCTAGGTTTCTACATTTTATGAATTATACCACCACTTGCCAAGTTTCTCAAGCTAGGAACCTGAGTAAGAGTCTTCCTGTCACCCACATCCAGCTGACCACTGGCCTTTGGAGTCATTTTCTTTTTTCTTTAGAGACAGGGACCAACTCCATTGTCCAGGCTGGAGTGCAGTGGTATGATCATAGCTCACTGCAGCCTAGACCTCTTAGGCTCAAGCGATCCTCCCACCTCAGCCTTCTGAGTAGTTAAGACCACACCATCCTGGCCAACATGGTGAAACCCCATCTCTACTAAAAATACAAAAATTAGCCGGGCATGGTGGCGGGCACCTGTATTCCCAGTTACTCGGGAAGCTGAGGCAGGAGAATTGCTTGAACCCGAGAGGCAGAGGTTGCAGTGAGCCAAGATCGTGCCACTGCACTCCAGCCTGGTGACACAGCAAGACTCCATCTCAAAAAAAAGACCACAGGCCACCATGCCTGGCTAATTAAACTTTTGTTGTTGTTGTTGAACTGACTGGGTCTCACTCTGTTGTCCAGGCTGAAGTGCAGTGGTGTGATCACAGCTCACTGCAGCCTCAACCTTCTAGGCTCAAGTGATCCTCCTGCCTCAGCCTCCTGAGTAGCTGGGATTACAGGCATGTGTCGCCATGCCTGGCCTTCTGTGTCTTTATTGTGAACGTTTCTTGACTCTTGTCCACTGGCCTCTGTGACTGTTGCCACCATCTTGCTTCAGGTCCTTCATCAGTCCTCACTTTAAATGAAGAGTTGAACCTCTCCTCTGTCCCTTTTCCACAATGCAGCCAGGAAGTCTCTTTCAAAGATACAGCCGACTCCTCTTTCTGAACTCTTATAGAATGGCTACTCATTGCCTGTAGGATAAAGTGTACACTCCCATATCATACAAGGTATTAATTTTCTGAGCCTCATCCAGCTCTCCAATATTCATCTTCTTCCCACCCCATTTCTACTGACTTCATAAGTTTCCATGTTTTTTTTCGATCTCCTCATATTCTCTTTATCTTATTACAAGTTACTCCTCTTGTTTGAGAAGCCCTTTCCCCATTTCACCTGGCCAACTAATACACGTTCTTTGAGACTCAGCTCAGTCACTTACATTCTTTCAAAAGTGTTCCCAGACGTTTCTCATCTAAGCTAAATGTTTCCAGCAATGTGCTTCCCAAGGTCCCTATCCTTACCAATATCATGGTACTTATCCATATGGTATTGTCTGCTAATTTACCTCCATGCCTTTCTAAGTAGATTATAATGTCCTTTATGAAGAATCCTTTATGTATCTTTGAAAGCTGGGGACCCACCAGAGAGCTGACATTTGGTTAGTGTTCAATAAAATTTGGTTAAGAAAAGAAAGTTAAATGACACTTAGTGGATAGTCTGAGAGGGTTATGAAAACATATTTTAAGTCTGACAAGGTGGTGCGTGACTTTAGTCTCAGCTACTTGGTAGGCTGAAGTGGGAGGATCCCTAGAGCCTAGGAGTTAGAGGCCAGTCTTGGCAACAGAGTGAGACCCCATCTCTTAAAAAAATGTTTAACACCCTGAATCCCCTTCCTGCAAAAAAAGAAAAAGAAAATAACACATTTTGTCTTCAACATAATTTAAACATTTTTTGGAAAAATATGCATAACATAAAATTTACCTCATTAACCATTTTTAAGTGTAAGTTTAGTGGCACCAAATACATTCAAATCGTTGTCCAACCATTACCACTAATCCTTTCCAGAACTTCACAATCCCAAACAGAAACTCATATCTGTTAAACGATGACTCTCCAGTGCACCCTTACTTCAGCTCCTAGTAATCTCTATTCTATTTTCTGTTTCTATGAATTTGCCTATTCTTAGTAATATACACATGTAATCATACAATATTTGGATTGGGTCTGGTTATGTGGTTTTTTTTGGGTCTGGTTTACTTCACTTAGCATAGTATTTTGGTTCATCCAGGTTGTAGCATATACCAGAATTTCATTCCTGTTTAAGGATGAGTAATATTCTATTGTATGTATATATTACATTCTATTTATCTATTCATTTGTTGATGGACACAGGTTTTTTTTCTACCTCTTGGCTATTGCAAAGAATGCTGCTATGAACACTGATGTACAAGTTACCTGTTTGAGTTTCTGCATTTAGTTCTTTTGTGTATATACCCAGAAATGAAATTGCTGGGTCATGTGATAATGCTAAGTTTCCCTTTTTGAGGAACCACCATACTGTTTTCCATACTGGCTGCACTGTTTTACATTTCTACCAGTCAATGCACAAGGGTTCCAATTTCTCCACTGTCTTGCCAACACTTGTTATTTCCCTTTTGTTTTAAATAATAGCTATTCTTTTTTTTTTTTTTTTTTTTCGAGATGGAGTCTTGCTCTGTCACCCAGGCTGGAGTGCAGTGGTGCAATCTTGGTTCACTGCAAGCTCCGCCTTCCGGGTTCACACCATTCTCTTGCCTCAGCCTCCTGAGAAGCTGGGACTACAGGCGCCTACCACCACGCCCAGCTAATTTTTTGTATTTTTAGTAGAGATGGGGTTTCACCATGTTAGCCAGGATGGTCTCGATCTCCTGAATTTATTACCATTTAGACCTGCCCCACAAGAAATGAAAAGGGAAGTCCTTTTGGGTCAAAATTAAAGAATGTTAGACGTAACTCAAAGCTTTATGAAGAAATAAAGAGTTCTCCTAAAGGATTTAAAAGAAAAATACATTTAAAAATTATTATAAAGCTGTTTCATTAAACAATGCTGTGAGTTGATTTATGTCCCTTCAAAATTCATATGTTAAAGTCCTAACTCTCAGTACCTCAGAATGTGACCTTATTTGGAAATAAAGCCATTGCAGATACAATTAGTTAAGATGAGGTAATAATAAAGTAGGGTGGTCCCTAATCCAATATCACTGGTGTCCTTTAGGTAATAAATTCTGTTGGCTTTTGTTTATCTGGAAATGTCTTGACTTCTTCCTCATTTTGAAGGAAAGTTTTGCCAGATATATAATTCTTGGTTGATAGTTGTCTTTCACCATTTTAAATGTCATCCCACATCCTTCCTATCTCCAGCATTTCTGATGAAAAATTCAGTGATATTCTCTTTTTTTCTTTTTGTGCTAGTAAAAATCTTACAATTGTGGTGTTTTCATTGAAGATTCCTGACTGAGTTGCATCTCTCTTGCTGTTTTCAAGAGTCTTTCTTTGTCTTTTGATGGATTGATTATAAAGTGTCTTGGTGTGGATCTTTTTGAGCTTATCATACTTGAAGTTTATTTGGCTTTTTGGAGTTGTTGATGTGTGTCTTTTATGAAATTTGAGGTGTTTTCGCCAAGTTTTCTTTAATACCTTTCTTCCCCTTTTTCTCTCTCTTCTCTTTCTGAGATCTCCATAATACATATATTAGGCTGGTTAATGGTAACACATAGTTCCCTCAGACTGTATTCATTTTCCTTCATTCTTTTTTCTTTCTGTTCTTCAGACTTTATAATTCTAATTGTCCTTGTCTCAAGTTTGCTAATTCTTTCTTCTGCTTGTTCAAATTAGCTGTTGAATCTCTGGTGAATATTTATTTCAATTATCATAGTTTTCAACTACAGAATTTCTTTCTTTTTTCTTTTTTTTTTTTTGAGATGGAGTCTTGCTCTGTTACCCAGACTGGAGTGCAGTGGCACAATCTTGGCTCACTGCAACTTCTGCCTCCTGGGTTCAAGCAATTCTCCTGCATCAGCCTCCCAAGTAGCTGGGACTACAGGTGTGTACCACCATGCCCAGCTAATTTTTTAATTTTTAGTAGAGATGGGATTTCACCATGTTGGCCAGGCTGGTCTTGAACTCCTGACCTCAAGTGATCTGCCCACCCTGGCCTTCCAAATTGCTGGGATTACAGCCATGAGTCACTGTCCCTGTCCAGAATTTCTGTTTGGTTTCTTTTTATAATTTCTTATTTTTGTTGATATTCTCATTTTGTTTATATGTCATTTGTCTTAGTCTGTTTGGGCTAGTTTAACAAAATACCATGAACTGCATAGCTTATAAACAACAACAACAGAAATTTATTTTTCATAGTTCTGGGAAGTTCAAGATCAAGGAGGTAGGAGATTTGCTGCCTGGTGAGGACCTATTTCCTGGTTCCTTCACAGCCATCTTTTTACTGTGTTTTCATAGGACAGCATGGCTAAGAGGTCCTTTTTTTTTTTTTTTTTTTTTTTTTTGAGATGGAGTTTTGCTCTTGTTGCCCAGGCTAGAGTACAATGGTGCAATCTTGGCTCACCACAACCTCTGCCTCCCAGGTTCAAACAATTCTCCTGCCTCAGCCTCCCAAGTAGCTAGGATTACAGGCATGTACCACCATGCCCAGCTAATTTTGTATTTTTAGTAGAGATGGGGTTTCTCCATGTTGGTTAGGCTAGTCTCAAATTCCTGACGTCAGGTGATCTGCCCACCTCGGCCTCCCACAGTGCTGGGGTTACAGGCATGAGCCACCATGCCTGGCCAAGAGGCCACTTTTATGAGGAAATTTGTCATAATTACTGAATTACCTCCCAAAGGCCTCCCTTCCTAAGATCTTGGAGGTTAGGATTTCAACATGTGAATTTTGGGTAGACACAAATATTCAAACCAAAGCATTCTTTTCCTGATTTCCTTTACTTCTTTTTCCTTCAGGTTTTTTTTAAAAAAAATCATATAGAGTTTTGTCTAAGCCTGAAGCCTGGGCTTCCTCAGGAATGGCTCCTGTCAATTTATTTTGTTGTTTTGAATGAGTCGTATTTTCCTGTTTCTTTGTATACTTTGTGATTTTTTAAATTGGGCAAATGCCCAATCATTATAATATGGTGACTGGAAAGGACATTCTTCCCTTTGTCCAGGGTTTGCTGTTTTCTTTTTCTTTTTGTTTTTTGGTTGTTGAAGGCTGTAATAGTCTGTTAGTTTTGAGAGTTTTCTTAACTATTTTTGCAGAGGCTATTGTGTTGGATCACTGAAATCTCTGTTCCATTAGCTCATGTTCAGTTAATGCTTTAACAAAGATTAAACAACGATGTTGTTTAAATGCCAGCAGTTTTGTCAGTGTTTGTAGATTGGCCTTATCCAAGGGCATTCTTTTTTTTTTAATTTGAGACAGAGTCTCACTCTGTTGCCCAGGCTGGAGTGCAGTGGTGCGACATTGGTTCACTGCAACTTCTGCCTCCCAGGTTCAAGCAATTCTTCTGCCTCAGCCTCCCAAGTAGCTGGGACCACAGGCACATGCTACCATGCCCGACTAATTTTTTGTATTTTTAGTGGAGACAGGGTTTCACCATGTTAGCCAGGATGTTCTTGATCTCCTGACCTTGTGATCTGCCCACCTCGGCCTCCCAAAGTGCTGGGATTACAGGCGTGAGCCACCATGCCCGGCTGGTCCTAGGGCATTCTTTTAACACTTAGCTGAGCTTGTTTTGTGCCTAGGGATCAGCTCAAGGTGGAAGCTTAAGGTCTTCTCAGGTCTTTTCTGAGCATGCATCTTGCATGGACATGCACATGGCTTCCTAAATTCTCTCATATATATGGCTGCTTTTGAGCATCTGAATTACTTAGTTGTACTGCAACTTCTCCTCTGGGGTTTAAATGGTCTGTTATATATCTTCACCCGTAATTTTTTGTCCCAGGAGTCTGTGGATCTGCAGTCGCCTTGCTGGTTTTATGAGTAGTGCCTACTACTTTTTTCACCTGAGTTCTGAGTTAGGCAAAACAGAGACTATCTCTTTGTTTCAGTTTTTCAAGTATCTGCCAGAACAGACATACATAATAATTTGTGAACAAGGTCTGCTATGCTCCTTCTGGTTCCAGAAAGGGTACTGGGAACTAGGCTGTTGCCAGTTCAAGACCAAAACCACATAATGGAGAAGGGTGGGGTAAGAGTGAGTAATAAATAATGTCACAAAACTCTCCTACCATTTTGAAGATGGCTTTTTCTTGATTGGACATTTGCTTAGTGGTTGTCAACTTTGTTTTCCAGAGTTCTGATAAAGTTGGTTCAAACAGTTTCTGCTTGTTTTCCCCTCATATGTGTCTGTGGGGAAATAAAAGCTTCACCCTTCCTAGCCTGCCATTTTGCTGATATCCTTTTCAACATAGTTTTGCCTTTACTTGGACTTTCACCAAAGGGCAGCAGAGGACTCGGCATGTAACCTAAATGAAGGTGTGTGCAATAACAATATAACGGTGGGAACAGAGACACTCTTGGCCACTGTAAAGAAACTTGGAATCCTAACTTGGAGAATTAGGATTTTATAGACGAGGAATCTAGGAGGATATTGAATGACAGTTGAGAACAGAGAAGCTTATAAAATGCAGTTTTGTCCAGGTAGTAAATTGCTTGGGGAGCTTGTGCTTGCTGACAGTAGGGGACAGCTGCAATTACATGCTATGAATGGTTGGGTCTGATTTCTGGTTGCAAATTAATTCTAGCTTATGAAGGGTCCTGAGCAGTGCCAAAAGTGACCAAGTAGAAGAATATGTGAAAAGAATGAGATGACTGGTTCTGGTGTTAAATTAGAGCCTCCCCTCAGGGTTCAGAGAACCTGTCTAATTTACTTCATTCCTTATGGCACCTTTCATATCAGCTTGTTTCACCCTGCCTGTGCTTCCCAGTCGTATCTCAGAAGTGACTAGGGGAGGTAAACCTCTGGTAATGTCTCCATTTCTCCATTACTGCACTGTTTTCCCCGTCAGTATATCCCCTGCTTCTCCTCTTAGTTTTCTTCTTCTTCTACCTATCCTCCTTTGCCTCCTACTTCCTCTGAGGAAATATGCTCCAAATAAATAATCTGCTAAATGAATTCACACTAAGGTGGACATAGTCAATAAAACTTGAGTATAAACCTTCCCAGGGGCTACTTGCATTTTAACAGAAGCTTACATTTCAAGAAAAAAGAACAAAAAGTTCTAATTATGAAACTCCATGTGTTAGCTGTTTCATAGGAAAGAGACTTTTTAGAGGACCTGGTCCCAACTCAGAATATTTTTTCTGTTTTCCAGGTACAATCTAATCCAAAAGGTCAAGATGAGGAAATTCTAAATCAAAAAAGAACTTTAGAAAACCAACATTTTCCTCCCAATATGGAAAGAAGATCTGGGGCTGATTTGAGCTGTGACATCACTGGGTAAGGACCTTTTACACCTTTCTGGCCAAAGACACCAGGGATAAAACCAAGACCTTGCCATATTGAGAAGTTAGGCCAGGGGGATTCTCACCTTGCTACAGAAAAAGAAAGGCTGATGAGCAGGAGTAGAACAGATCTAATTTAGGATCTTGGCTATTTAGAGGATAATAAGCAGCCTCCATATGTTTATACGGTCTTTCTTCCTACTCATTATCAGAAAATCCTCTTTGGGAAACAGTGTACCAAGTGGGGAGGTGCCAATGCTAGAAGAATGGGTACCAGAAAATAAGAGCAATAAGAGCTAAGAGTGGGAAATACATATCACCATGATTGATTTAACCCTTTCCCAGCCTCTGTTCCTTCATCTGTAGTGTGGGAACAACACTATCTACTGAAGACAGTTAGAACCCTTTTTCTTTAATAGAGATGTAGTCTTGCTCTATTGCCCAGGCTGGTCTCCAACTCCCAGCCTCAAGTAGTCCTCCCACCTCGGCCTCCCAAAGTGTTGGGATTACAGGCATGAGCCACCACACCTAGCCTTTCAGAATTTCGAATAATGATTAGGAAGACCTTCCCCATTCCAAGATTATAAGAATCCTCCCATGTTTTCTTCTAATACTTTCATGGTTTCATTTTTACATTTAGATCTTTTTTCCATTTGGATCGTATCCTTGTGTATGGTGGGAGTTGGGGAGTTACCAGTCCGTGGACTCTTTGACCCAGCAATTCTGTTTTTGAGAACTTATACTATCTATTTTTTTTCTTTTTTTTTTCTTTTTGAGACGTAGTCTTACTCTGTTGCCCAGGCTGGAGTGCAGTGGTATGCTCTTGGCTTCACTGCAACCTCTGCCTCCTGGATTCAAGCGATTCTCCTGCCTTAGCCTCCCTAGTAGCTGGGATTAGAGGCGCCTGCCACCACGCCCAGCTAATTTTTGTATTTTTAGTAGAGACGGTGTTTCACCGTGTTGGTCAGGCTGGTCTTGAACTCCTGACCTCAAATGATTCGCCCACCTCAGACTCCCAAATTGTTGGGATTACCGGCATGAGCTACTGTGCCCGGCCTAGACCTTTGTTTTTTTGATAGAATTGGAAACAGCAGAGATGTCCATCCATATTGGCTGGTTTAATAAATTTTGGAATGCCCATGCAAATGGAAATAATGAGAACTGTAAAAATAATGGAAGACAGGGCGCGGTGGCTTACGCCTGTAATCCCAGCACTTTGGGAGGTCAAGGTGGGCGGATCACTTGAGGTCAGGAGTTCGGGACCAGCCTGACCCACATGGAGAAACCCCGGCTCTACTAAAAATACAAAATTATCTGGGCATGGTGGCGCATGCCTGTAAGCCCAGCTACTCAGGAGGCTGAGGCAGGAAAATAGCTTGTACCTCGGAGGTGGAGGTTGCAGTGAGCTGAGATCGCTCCATTGCATTCCAGCCTGGGCAACAAGAGCGAAACTCCATCTCAAAATAAATAAATAAATAAATAAATAAATAAATAAATAAAATAAAATAATGGAAGGCACTCTCCAAGTTGAGGGTGGAAAAATTTCTAAGTGACATTATTAAGTGAAAAAGCAAGGTTGATATCAAAGTGTTGTGTTATCTTTTGCATAACAAAATAAAAATATATTTGTATTTGATTTGCATAAACAAAATCTGGAAGGATAAACAAGAAACTACTAATGAAAATGGTTAAGGGAGGAGTCTGATGTGTACGATGTAGGAACTGGATGGGTAGGTAATGAGATAAGATCAAGACTTGGCAACATCATTTTGGACTCAAATGTTGAGCTGTGTCAACATATTATCTTTTTATAAAATTAATTGAAATAAAAGAAACTTCATTAGCGACCATTTGATTGTTCAGTTCACTAGTCACTCAATACACAGTTATTGAGCATCTACCATGTAGCAGGCGCTGTTCCAGGAACTGTGCCCAGAAGATAGGCACCAGATTATGCAAGTTGTGATCTACATACAGCTCAAGAGTTAGTGTCTTTAATCACACCCTTTGAATGCCACAGATTCCATTATGCCCATCCAATAGTTTCCTCCCATCCCATCCAGTCTCTTATCCATGACCTCACCATGGTAACAATATCCCCCACGGCCATTCACATCTAGTAATAATTTAATGTTTGTCTTTTCTGTGTATGTTTTGTGTGTATATTTTTACATCTTGATTGTCTTTCTTTTTTTGAGCATGTTGTTCCATCTGGTTGGTAGAATATGATATGAAAAGGTCAGGACTTTAATTTTATGGACCATTTAGCTTCATTTGGAATGAGAATAAAGCTCCCATGACCAGAGATTTACCCATCAATCTGAGCCAGAGGCTTAGCAGATTTCGGCATGTCCTTGATCACTGGAGGTCAGAGCAGGAGATCATAGATGGTTTGCTCCCTTCAAACCTATTATCATTACCAGGAATGTCATCAGTAGAACACAACTGTTAGACAGTTTGGCAGAGGTATTATATTCGTAAATAAAAGTAAATATGTGTCTGTGTGGGTGCACTTGTGTGTGCATGTGTAATGTTTTGCAATCTCCTTGAGGGCAGCAGAAACAATGATGAAACCTACAAGCATAAATCCCAGAAATTGACAAAGCACATTTGCTCACATCTTTCATGTCTGCGCTCATATACCATCTTCTCAGAAAGCCTTTCCCTGACCACCACTAGAAAGTAACTTGCCTGAATTTTTGTCTGTTTTGTCTACTCTTGTACTCTCTTTCATTCCAGTTCTTACTGTATTTTTTCCTTTTTTGTAATTGCTTACTAGATGGTGAGCTCCTTAGAGGGAAGTACTGTACATATTTCCTCCATGTCTCCAGTACCCAACACAGTGCCTGACGTTGAGAGGGCTCTTAATAAGTGTTTGTGAAAGATTGATAGAGAAATGCCCTATGAAACAAGAAACTGGATAACATTGTAAATATTTCTTTGGTTTGGGGGAATTGGAGTCTAAAGGGCATGCTTTGTTTTCCGGTTGGGTGGGCTGGTGTACTGCTGGGTGTTTCTGGTAAATGTGAAGATTTCCTCCTGCCTAGTTAGCCTGCATTCTGCATGCATGCCATACACAAGGCAGCTGGCTCACCACAGTGGACTGTGACAGTTCACAGCTCCCTGCCAGCCAGTTAGACTGTCCCATCAATCTGTCCCAGAAGCTCCCACACCCTCTCATCTGACAGTAATTCAATCCTTTCCTTGGATTTCTCTGATCACCCGCCCTGTGTTCTCCTCTCTCCTGTCCCTTGCTGTCTGAGCTGCTCAGACTTCAGCAGCCATATGGACTAAAGCAAAAGTGAGTTCATCCACAGAGCATGTGCTTGGGCAGCCAAGTCCTCCAGGTTTGAATAAAATGACCCAACGCATTTGGTATTCACTGGGCAGTCACACAGGGACATGTCCATTCTAGGATGTCCCTCACAAAGGCCA
Source organism: Rhinopithecus bieti (assembly GCF_001698545.2). NCBI lineage: Eukaryota > Metazoa > Chordata > Mammalia > Primates > Cercopithecidae > Rhinopithecus > Rhinopithecus bieti. Next base: position 307,446 of record NW_016805082.1, on the reverse strand, counting down.
GATACTGCCTCAGCCAGATTCGCCTAAGTTCTTTGACTGGGACTCCTGGTGGGAGGCATGGGAGGTCAAACTCCTTCCACTTTCCCATCCTATTCACTTCTCCCCCACCCCCGACCAATTCCTCATTCTACCAACCACTGGTTTTGCCTTGATGAATTCCAACAGGAATTCCTATTCCCGGTTCCATTTGGATTCTTCCCAAATTGAAATCCCTCACCTGGTCTATAGCTGCAAACTGAAAAGACTCAAATTATGGCTTTTATAGACAACGTACTACTTTATTTCTTGGGGGCAAAGAACTGGCACTGGCTAATGAGTTCTATTCCAATGTACAATGCCCTCTGATTGTGTATTATATATTAGCACTCTGGGCTTGAAAGAGACAATTGTGTCATGTTTGCCCATTAATCGAGGATACTCATCTCAGCTGCACTGTATTGCATGCCAGCCAAACTTGTCATTCTCATACCCAGCAGCTTTTAATTGTTCTGTTGCCCTTTCATGGCAACCTTTCTCGGAGTTTGGAGAGCAAAAACAGAGTCCTACCTAAATATCAGCTCCTTCCCACTCTGAGAAAAAATAGAATCCATTTAGATGGAAAAGATTTGGGTTTTCTCATTCCCAGAGACTGACAATGCTTCAGCGATTTCCAGTACCCATCAAGTCTAAATGCTAGCTATGGGATTGCTGCTTCTAGTAAAGTCAGGAAATGTATCATACAAGAAAAGGGCTCCCATGACCTCACAGTAAGCTGGAGACTAAAATAAAAGAAATGCCTTAAAAATCATTGTCAAGACCCGATTCAGTGCAAGTAACAGAAAAATCTAAAGCAAATTGTCTTAGGCAAAAATTTTTATTCACTCAAATACGTGAAAAGACCCGGGATAGTACTGTTTCAGTCTATCTCGATTCAGGGCTTGAAAATATCTTCAAGACTTGGTCCCATCCTTGCCACATGTTTGTTCTTCTGTTGCTGCATAAACCTCTGGTCAGGGGAGCTTTATTCTCTTTCTTGCCCATCTTGTGGCAAGATTGTGGCCGGCAGGTCAGCAGCAGGCTCTGAGCTCTAGTGGAAGTCCCAAGACTGAGTCTCATTGGACTAGTTTGGGTCATGGTTCTCATTCTGAACCAATCACATTGCCCACGGGGAACGGAGCCTGAAAATTGGCCAGACCTAAGTCACTCTTGCCCCTAGACGTGGACGGGCTTCAATCCATCCACCCAAACCACGAAAACTGAAAAGAGAGGTGGTGGTGGTTCTCCAGGAAAATCCATGGGCTGTTACCAGAAAAATGGGGAACAGATGCCGAACAAGCAAGAAGAACAGAGGTACTGTCCCTTCATCTCAGCTTCGGGACTGAAGGTCAAATGTGTTGTAGGTTGGTAATGTAAGTTAATGTCTTCTTCCAGAACCCTGTCCAGAATAAAGCGCACCATCTACTGAGTGCCGGGCCCTGTGCCCAGTGTGGTACATCCTTTCATTTAATCCTTGCACCTGCCCTGCCCTAGGATGGGCTCCCTTTTCTAAATAAGGGAAGGAGGCATAAGGAGATTAAATGGCATGCGTGAAGCCACACAACTGCTAAAGACTGAGTCGTTATTTAACCCTGGTCTGACTGCAGAGCCCATGTTTATTCTCCTTTTGTGTATTTCCCAAACTTGCCTATTCACAAGACTGTCTCGGGGATGTTTGTGAAAAACGCAGGGTCTCAGGCACTCCTCCTGGGAGATTCTGATTCAGAAAGTCTGGGCAGAAGTCTGGGAATCTCTTTTAACAGGTGTGCCCAGTAATCCTTATAATTAGACAAGGTTGAAAATGCATAATATACTGCCTCCCACAGGTTAAAAAATACCTGACACGGCTATTGCACAAACCTATCCCCCTTTCTCTGCTCTTCCTTTCCCCACAGAAGACCTGAGAGGATTGCTAGCATTGCTACAGCTGCCCATCATGTTCACTCCACTCTCTAGAGCAGTGCTCTGCAAAGATGGGGTGCATAAGAGGTCCAACCAGTGTATGGGAGGCAATGTTTCTTTTTTGTCAATTTCTATAATTTTTACCATAAAAGAAAGAAAAATTCAGCTTTTACTTTTACAAAAATTTTAATATCCAAACTAACACTAGTATTCTTTCTTTCTGAGATGGAGTCTTGCTTTCTCACTCAGGCTGGAGTGCAGTGGTGCAATCTTGGCTCACTGCAACCTCCGCCTCCTGGGTTCAAGCAATTCTGTTGTCTCAGCCTCCCGAGTAGCTGGGACTACAGGTGTGCACCACCATGCCGGGCTAATTTTTTTAGCCAGGATGGTCTTGATCTCCTGACTTCATGATCCACTCGCCTCGGCCTCCCAAAGTGCTGGGATTACTGGTGTGAGTCACCGCCCCGGCCAACACTAGTGTTCTTACTCAACCATGAGCCCAGGGCCATATATGGTGCCTGAGGTGTCCTAAGAGAAGAGAATCCCACAATACGGGGGATAATGGTGCGCCTACTCATTTGCTAGCTTCCCGGCAATTGATAATTTATCTGTATGGAAATGAAATGACAGGTTATCCACTCTCCTGTCCCCTGAAGTTGCCAGTCATAGAGACAAGTATGGTTTCAGAGACACGTTTCACAAAATCATCAGCAAACATACAGTCCTTATATAAACTGTTTCAGAGCATAGAAAAGGGGAAAACCTACCCAGATCTTTTTACGAAATTAGTGTAACTGATTCTAAAGCTGACAAGAACGAGAAAATAATCTATTAATCACATCTACATTTTGAATGTAGATGCAAAAATCCTAAATAAAATATTAGCAAATTTAGTTAAGCAGTATATTAAAAATAGTGGTGTAGCAGGACGAGCAGCAGACAAAACCCCTCAGACACGGAGTTAAAGAGGGACGGGCTTTATTCGGCTGGAAGCATCGGCAACACTCACATCTCAAAAACCGAGCTCCCCGAGTGAGCAATTCCTGTCCCTCTTAAGGGCTCACAACTCTAAGGGGGTGCAGGTGAGAGGGTCGTGATCGATTGAGCAAGCAGGAGGTACGTGACTGGGGGCTGCATGCACCGGTAATTAGAATGGAACAGAACAGGACAGGGATTTTCACAGTGCTTTTCCATACAATGTCTGTACTCTATAGATAACACAACCGATTAGGTCAGGGGTTGATCTTTAACTACAGGGCCCAGGGTGTGGCACCGGGCTGTCTGCCTGTGGATTTCATTTCTGCCTTTTAGTTTTTACTTCCTCTTTCTTTGGAGGCAGAAATTGGGCATAAGACAATATGAGGGGTGGTCTCCTCCCTTAGTGGGTAGCCAGTACTTTACATAAATAAATAGGATTTATGGGGTATAATCATGAGATAGTATTATTTTTCTCCTGTGATTGCACTTGGGTTTTTTTTGTTTTTTGTTTTCAGATAGAGTCTTGCTCTGTTGCTCAGCCTGGAGTGCAGTGGTGCCATCTCGGCTTGCTACAACTTCTGCTTCCCATGTTCAAGCAATTCTCATGCCTCAGAGAATTGCTCCCGAGTTGCTGGGACTACAGGCCACGACTAATTTTTGTATTTTTAGTACAATTACAGGCGTGAACCACCATGCCTGCCGTACTTGTAAACTGAATGTGGGGCGAGTTCTTTCTTGTCTCTGAATGAAATCTCTGCCAGGTGTCACTGATTTTTCTGGCCACTCCAAATAAAAAGTCCCTTAACCATGAAAACTGGCCTCAGTTCATGGATTAAGATATCTAGGCCAGGCACGGTGGCTCACGCCTGTAATCCCAGCACTTTGGGAGGCTGAGGAGGGTGAATTACTTGAGGTCAGGAGTCTGAGACCAGCCTGGCCAACATGGTGAAACCCCGTCTCTACTAAAAATATAAAAATTAGCTGGGCATGGTGGTGCACACCTGTAATCCCAGCTACTTGGGAGGCTGAGACAGGAGAATCGCTTGAACCTGGGAGGCGGAGCTTGCAGTGAGCTGAGATGGCCCCATTGCACTCTATCCTGGGCAACAGAGCAAGACTCCGTCTCAAAAAAAAAAAAAAAAAAAAAAAAAAAAGATGTATGTCCCAGATAGTAGTCAAAACTTCCAACATCACAAAGCATAAGTTATCTTGGCCCCTACCTGAGCCTGCAGTGGGTGGAGAGCCCGCAATGGGAATGGAGGGTGTGGTACGTGTCTCATCTGTCTTCCTCAGTGGTGTTTTCTCCTCCTACCCATGCACTCTTTAGGTGGCCTCTGACACCTGTAGGTTGAAACAGGGTCACGCCAGTAATCCCAGCACTTTGGGAGGCCGAGGCGGGTGGATCACGAGGTCAGGAGATCGAGACCATCCTGGCTAACACGGTGAAACCCTGTCTCTACTAAAAATACAAAAAATTAGCCGGGCGTGCTGGCATGTGCCTGTAGTCCCCACTACTTGGGAGGCTGAGGCTGGAGAATCGCTTTAACCAGGAGGTGGAGGTTTCAGGGAGCTGAAATCACACCACTGCACTCCAGCTTGGGCGACAGAGGGAGATTTGTCCTTAAAAAAAAAGAAGAAAGGCCCTGCCGTGTGGCTCAGCCTGTAATCCCTAGCACCTTTGGGAAGGCCCGAGACGGTGGATAAACGAGGTCAGGAAGATCAAGACCATCCCTGGCCTAACACGGTGAAACCCCCGTCTCCTACTAAAAATACAAAACTACCGGCGCCGAAGGTGGCGGGCGCCTGTAGTCCCAGCCTACTCAGGAGGCCGAGGCCAGGAAATGGAAAATAAACCCCGGAGGACGGACAGCTTGCAGTCGAGCTGAGATCCGGCCACTGGCAACCTTCACAGCTGGCCCCAGAGTGAGACTCTGCCTCAAAAAAAAAAAAAAAAAAAAAAGAAAAGAAAGGAAAAAAGAAACAGGGAAGGGGAAGGAAAGGGAGCAACAGGGAAAAGGTCCCTACTTGCACAAGCACTGACAAATGAGCCCTGGCATTAGAACCTCCCTGAGGGTGGATAGAAAGTTTAAAGTTAACTTTTCTTTGTAGCATGGAGCACTTTGGTGAAAACCTTTTTCGAGATCATGTTTTCCTAACCCACCACACCATGGCCCCTCCCCTTTTTGGCGAATCGGGTTCCCACTGTCATTTCATTCTTGCAGGAAGAATGAATCTTTTTAAGTCTTTCCTTAGCAGCTCAGTGTTTAACTCTCATTCTATTCCAGTATGTGTGTGTGGTGTGTGTTGTGTGCGTATATATATATATATATATATATATTATATATATTATTTTTTTTTTTTTTTTTTAAATTAGGGTCTGGCTCTGTTGCCCAGGCTGAAGTGCAATGGCACAGTCTTGGTTTGCTGCAACCTCCACCTCCTAGGCTTAAACCATCCTCCTATCTCAGCCTCCCTAGTAGGGACTTCAGGCACAGGCCACCATACCTGACTAATTTTTGTATTTTGGGTAGAGACGAGGTTTTGCCATGTTGCCCAGGCTGATCTCAAACTCTTGGCCTCAAGCAATCCTCCTGCCTCAGCATAGCTCTAGTTTTCTAGAAGCTGGTCCTCTTAGCTGAATCGAGGAAACTTTACAAAGGCAAACAGTCTCTTATGGCTCACAACTGGCCCATGGAAGATATCTTCATACTTTGCTCAGATAAACTCTGGGAATGTGGAATTTCCCCAGTGCCTCTCTTTGCTCTGCCCTCAGAGCAACTGCCAGCCAGTCCTCCATCCTTTAGAGTTCTCAAATGTTAGATACTGTTTTCTCTGTCCTTCATGCTCTGGGAGACTCTGAGGAAGAGCAAGAGGCCAAGAAGACTAAATTTCATCTTTAAAAAGAAGATGGTGGGACTTGTTCTATGACGTCATAAGACTTATTTAAACTATAGAAATAAGAACATAGTGGGATGGTGCAAGAATTGGAAAATAAGTCAGTGGAATAGGATAGGAGTCCAGAACATCCTCACACATATCCGGACTCACTATATGATAAAGATAGAATTAAAAATCGACCAGGCATGGTTACCGCTCATGCTTGTAATCCCAGCACTTTGGGAGGCTGAGGCTGGTGGAACACGAGGTCAGGAGTTCAAGACCAGCCTGGCCAAGATGGTGAAACCACGTCTCTACTAAAAATACAAAATAATTTGCCAGGCATGGTGACGGGCACCTGTAATCCCAGCTACTCGGGAGGCTGAGGCAGAAGAATCACTTGAACCCGGGAGGTGGAGGTTACAGTGAGCTGAGATGGTGCCATTGCACTCTAGCCTGGGTGAAGGACTGAGACTCCATCTCAAAAAATAAAAGAAATAAAAAGAAAAAGGGAGGGCAGTAAAATCTGGGAGATGTCTGCACAGGAAGTCTCAATTATGTTTGCAATGCTTAATTAAAAAAACAAAAATCCTGAAGTAGATCTCTAAATACCATTTCCCTTGGTGAAATGGCTGGTTCCAGGTTTGGGGCAAGATATGCACATGATGAGGGTTGGAGAATGTGTTTTGCCAGGAAGTGAAGAAGCACTCCAAGACTACTTGGGATCATGTCAAAATAGCAGAGGAACCACTTTGAACGGGTTCCCACTGGCTGAAGTGGGGCAATTTGTGCATCAAAAAGGATAGTAATACAATGGATTAAAACCTATCAAATACATAAAAATCATGAGTTCACAATGATACCTAAAAATGATAATAAACTCAAGCAACCCGATGGCTTGTCTTTGGAGGTTAGGGTAATAGTTTATTATTCTGAAAAATGAATACATCATGAGAAAGCATTTATTTTACCTTTCCTATGCCAACTATATTTTAGGATAACTAAGTAGTTGATAAAAGTAGTTCCTGCCTATGTATAATTCCAACTTATCAATGCAGGAGAAATTATAGATTCTTAAAAAAATTACCTCCAGTGAAATAATTGATCTAAGGCTGGATGCAGTAGCTCATGCCTGTAATCCTAGCACTTTGGGAGGCCAAGAAGGGAGGATTGCTTGAGGTCAGGAGTTTAAGACCAGCCTGAGCAACATGGCAATGATTTGTTTTTCTAAGACCACCAGAGCGGGCACAAAAGAACCAGCGAGTAGGCAAGTGTAGGAGCAAAACTGCAAGTTTATTTTGGTCACCTAAGGTGTGGGGAAGAGGTCTGTCAGCCTCCGGCAAAGAAGGCTGACAGAGTCCCCGGTGGGGCTCTCGGACGGAGTTCCTGCAGTCCTGACATCCCGACAGGAGTGGAGGACTGAGGAAGGCCACGCGTGGCGTCCCTCCGGTGCGGCTTTTCTAGGAGTGGGAGGGCAATAGGTGGGGCATGGGCGTCTCAGGGGGCGTTCCGCAGGTGCGACCAGGTAAATCTTGGTCTCTTCGGACTGACGTCACCTGGCGCATGCCAGTTGGTCTGCACCTTCCCGGGCGCCGGCTGCATTTTTGCGCGCACGGGAAAAGTTGGTGAAGAAGAACCCGGAAGTGCACCATCTTGCCTCCGTTCGTCCAAACAGGCAAAACCTCGTCTCTATGCAAAATATGAAAATTAGTGGGGTATGGTTGCACATGCCTGAAGTCCTTACTAGGGAGGCTGAGCTAGGAGGATGGTTTGAGCCTGAGAGGTGGAGGTTGCAGTGGACCAAGATTTTGCCATTGCACTTCAGCCTGGGCAACAGAGTCAGACCTGTCTCAAAAAAAAAGAAAGACTTGATTTAGGCAACAAGGCAACATTCATTAATGGGGCTAATTGGCTGGAGTATTGGTGGGGAACATTATAATGGAAGGGCCAGGCTGACTTCACCTACCTATGATCAACCTAGGATCAATTTTAGCCTCCCTACGAGTACGGCAGCTCAAACACTATGTGCCTCATGGTGTAATGCAACAGGAAGCATCATTTGTACTTTCTTGCCTAAACAATTGAACCTGATTGTACCATCTTTAGAATTTGCTACTACTTTGCAGGAAATATTAGGGACCGAAGAATGACTTAAATGACAAGAATACAGCTAGCTAAATCAAAAAGGTGGGACATTCCACTGGAAAGATGACCCAGTTTTTCTCCAGTAATTATGCATTATTCTCCAACCAAGATGGCATTAGAAAAAAAGGGAGGGTGGATTTTTGGGATCAAATAGACTGAGAAGAGATAACGAATGCGACATGACACCCTTTTTTGCATCCCAGTTTGAAAAAATCAACAATAAAAAGACAATTTGAGAAAATCAAGGAAATCTGTGTATGGATTGGTATTAGAAAACATTAAGGAATTATTATTTTTGTTAAGTATGATGAAAGTATAGTGATTATGTTTAAAAAATGTCCTTATCATCTATATAAGGACACATGAGAGTGTAATGAAGAGCCTGGGAAACTTTGCCTCCAAACATGGCACTCTTGCATGCTGATTATTTTAAATTAGAGCTCCTTGAAAGTAAGCAGATACTGAAAGATGTTATGCTCTGATATTCTCTTATCTACTTTAAGATTGGACCCTTGGCCAGGTGCAGTGGCTCACGCCTGAAATCCCAGCCCTTTGGGAGGCTGAGGTGGGAGGATCACTTGAGGTCAGGTGTTTGACACTAACCTGGGCAACATAGTGAGACCACATTTCTACATATATTAAAAAAGGAAAAAGAAAAAGGACTGGACCATCCAAAGAAAACACGATTGCCTTCCATCCCCTCGCTGAAATCTCATTGTCTATGGCAGAAAAGAAGACTGAGGAATGCAACCACACCTGGTTAACTTTTTCACAAGATGTCTGCCTCTGTGGCTCATTTGAATTCCAAAAAGAATCATTTACAAGTTAATCTCTGTCTCTGGGGTCCATTCGTTCTCCCTAACCATTGTTTACTACCCCTCAGACGCATGGCCTGCATTCTGCATCTCCCTCCACCTATGAAGAAGGGTGCAGAAGCGTCTGTACCTCACTGGGTTATTGTGTAACCATTCTCCTGCAATCCCCCAGTGTTTATGCATGTTAATAAAATTGTATGCCTTACAGAAGCAAAGGAAAATAACAAAAAAAAAAATTGTATGCCTTTTTTTCCTCTCTTAATCTGTGTATTTATTTATTTATTTTTAGATGGAGTCTCGCTCTGTCACCCAGGTTGGAGTGCAATAGCGCGATCTCCGCTCTCACTGTAACCTCCGTCTCCCAGGATCAAGCAATTCTCCCACCTCAGCCTCCCGAGTAGCTGGGATTACAGGCGCCCGCCACCAAGCCCAGGTAATTTTTATTTTTTGTAGAGGTGGGGTTTTGCCATATCTGTCAGGTTGGTCTTGAACTCCCGACCTCAGGTGATCCACCTGCCTTGGCTTCCCAAAGTGCTGGTATTACAGGCATGAGCCACCACACCTGGCCAATCTGTGTATTATCAATTCATTTCAACAGACTTAAACTTGAACCATCACGGGAAAGTTTGAACTTCACTGCAGTAACATAGTGTCATACTAGACCCGTATTGACTCCAATAGAGACGGCACCATGTTCAAGAGGCCAAAGAAATGACCTAGCAACAGCAAATGAGACACAGGGTTTATTTGGGGGAACTTACATACAGGGATGGCTTAGTCGCAGTGGGCAGGACAGGAGAACCGCTACTATTGGTAAAAAAGCATGCAGTTTATATAGCATTTTCACATAGCATCCTCCACCTAGCAACCTTCACCTACCAACCTCCATTTAATCCCCCAAAAGGGACTTGATCCCCTGTATTACCTGTGTTCCAAGTGATGGGCCAAAGATTCAGATGTCCTTCGTAGATTAGGAGTGGATCTCCTGGTTGGCTGCTCCTGGATTCCTTAGCTTGGCACTCTGAACATACATTCTTCTTAGACCGCAGAGTCATTCACAAAGTCATGCTTCAGTGAAGTTAATGCTGTCAGGGCTATCTGCAACATGCATGGCGAAATGCCTTTCAAATGGTCTTTTACCCCAACCCTTCAAGGATCCTTAAAGAATGAGAAGTAAAAATGAAAATATAAGCTCCCCAACTGACTGAACGGACCCCGTCTTGGCCAAGGGGACCCCAGACAGACCTTGGAAGCTAAGTTCCTGACCATGATGGGATGGAAGCTCAGAAATGCCTCATTGTATCCCATCCCTGGCTAACTACCATTAGGCTTTCTTCCCTAAGGGCTAAACAGAAACCGGCCCTTTCAGAAGAACACTACTGATTTCCACCAACCACTGACTTCTGACCCTCCCTTTTGCAGTTTCAATACAACTGCCTGAACTTTCTTACTGATCAGAGACCAGCAACCACAGAGTGGTTCCGGCCGGTCTATGGAGGATGTACAGTGAGGGTCTTCATGTCCTCTGCTTCACCTTTGATCAGGGGGCTGAATACTCCATCAGTGGATCATGGTAATGCCACCATGTTTTGAACATGGGTCCTGTGGAGAGGCATGAAGCTCAACTGTGCATGTGCATGTTTCTCCTTTCATGAATATTCCTATAGCTTATTGAATATGTATATGTGGCCATTCAGCATAAATCTGTGTTTTGTATTTCTGACCCTTGAAGTTCCTGTTTCTTTTTTGAGACGGAGTCTTGCTGTGTCTCCCAGGCTGGAGTGCAGTGGCACCATCTCGGCTCACTGCAACCTCTGTCTCCCAGGTTCCAGTGATTCTTCCACTTCAGCCTCCTGAGTAGCAGGGATTACAGGTGCCCACCACCACGCCCAGCCAATTTTTTGTATTTTTAGTAGAAACTGGGTTTCATCATGTTGGCCAGGCTGATCTCAAACTCTTGACCTCAAGTGATTTGCCCACCTTGGCCTCCCAAAGTGCTGGGATTACAGGTGTGAGCCATCATGCCCAGCACAGTGCCTGTTTCTGGCTTCTGGATGGAGGCTGTGCTTCCCGGCCCGTTCGAATGGTCACCCTGCAGACCACAACCTTTTATGAGAAATGCAGCTCTCCTTCCCCAAGTTTATGAACCTTATCATTCTTCAGTTTTCATGAACTACATAAACTGGCCAGATGCTTCACTCAAGGGTCTATAGTATGAGCATCTCAGTTGGTCCTGCTTGGCGCCACAGCCTAAGAATGTAATACAAACTAGGAGGAGCAGATTCCCTACTTTCAGTGAGGTGGGTGCTGGCGCAGCGCACTGGGGCAGCGCACTGGAGCACACCAGTGTTTGTGGGGCTTAGAGGAGGGCACCAATGGGTGCAGCCGTGTGAAGGGCAGTATCCTGGGGACCCTTGGAGACAGGCTCCAGCAACCTTCCAGAGCACCCGTGGGGTGGCCAGGGGCTCCTGGAACCAGAAAGGCAGGGTATGAAGAAGGCTTCTACCGATGAGGGCTGAGCCCTGGGACTTTTCTGTTAGGGTCACCACCCCAGGCTGATGCGGCTTGAGGACATCAGGCCTACACTCACAGAGTGTACATTGGGCATTTTACATACAAGCACAACAATCCAAACCCTGGGTCACCCCTATTTTACAGTTAGGGAAATAAAGGCAGAAAACCATTTAGCTTTTGACCTCTTCCAAAGGGTGGGTGAGAACTATCTCATGCCTCCAGGCTGCTCTCTCACCCCCACCATCCAGTAAATCTTTCTGATTTTGTGCACACCTTTGTCTAACATGCTGAAAGACTGTCGAAGGACTTGCAGGGTTCGGTCCAAGAGGTGTTAATAGCTACTATCTTCTTTCTGAAGCGTTTATCAGGAACTGCTGTTCTCACAAATCAAACTGTGAGAACATTTGCCAGGAATTTCCCTGGAGCCCAGGCTTCACTCTTCCTGCAGCATCAGAACGGGCATGTTTAGTGGTGGCGATTGCATTGCTTGAGGCCTGTGGCCACTACCAAGCCTGAGTCCATTCTGTCCTTAGAAGCTCTGCTGTTTCCATTTGATGGCCATGTCTCTGATGGAGCCCAGGAGAGGAGAGGGTGGCAACGTTTCTGTGGCACTTTGCCAGCGGCAGGAAGGCTAGGCTTGCCCTGGAATTTCCATTTGTAGGCTGTGAATCAAGTCCAGGGAGCTACTTGCCATGGAAATCCTGGTGGTGGTTTGGCTAGAGGAGACAGGTATACTTGCAGGCAGCTATTTTGCTGGCCCTGCCAGCTGAACTGACGAAGCACCTGTGATGGATTTGTTTCTCACATTCCCACGATTTGGCAATTTCTTTTGATAAAAGTTTCCTCCTTGCCACGTCCATGGACTCAAATCTGGCAATTATGTTTGATGTTGAAAGACTTTTGCATTTTAGACTTGTTTAGACCATGTCTGCCTTGTTTATAGAGTGGGGCATCTTCTGGTTTGGCGCAGTGGCTCACGCGCCAAACTCCCAGGACTTTGGGAGGCTGAGGTGGGTTGATCACTTGAGGTCAGGAGTTTGAGACAAGCCTGGCCAACATGATGAAATGCTGTCTCTACTAAAAATACGAAAATTAGCCAGGCTGGTGACAGGTGCCTGTAATCCCAGCTACTTGGGAGGCTGAGGCAGGAGAATTGCTTGAACCTAGGAGGCAAAGGTTGCAGTGAACCGGGATCCAGCCACTCACGGCACTCCAGCCTGGGTGACAGAGCGAGACTCCACCTCAACAGCAGCAACAACAACAACAACAACAACAACAACAAACAACAACAGAGTAGGGCATCTTCCTATCATAAGTATACGTTCATCTCTACTCTCTATAAAGACAAGAAATTAAGAAGGGGTTAATAAGAAGAGGATAAAACAAAGTAGGGTATTTTTCCTGGTCTTCTTGAAGGTAATCCCATGATATGTGTACCGGATACTGAAACCAACCAAACCAGATATCAGTATCATGCAGAATGGTATAGAATAAAGAGCTCTACATTAGGAGATGAGCACTGTGGCCTTTTCAAGATGTTCATCCACATTAGCCTTGGTTGGCTCCTCTGTAAAATAAGACTAAATAATGACTAACTGAAGTAAAGGCAAGAGGTTCAACCTGATCAACATCTGGAGTGACTTTCCTTTTCTTTAAATCTGGGCAATACTGACAATCTAACCATCCATTCACTCACTCACTATTGCTTTATGTACTCATTGATTTGTACATTCGTTCACTCAACAAGTTTTCGTTGAGGGCATATTGCATTTTCTATGAAAAGAGCCAAACTCTGTAAAATATTTGACGAGATTTATTCTGAGCCAACTATGAGTGACCAGGCCCTGAGACACAGTTTCAAGAGGTCCTGAGAACATGTGCCCAAGGTGGTTGGGCACAGCTTGGTTTTATACATTTTAGGGAGACATGAGACATCAATCAATACATGTGAGGTATATATTGGTTTGGTCTGGAAAAGCAGGACAACTTGAAGTGGGGTGGGGCTTATAGGTCATAGGTGGATTCAAAGATTTTCTGATTGGCACAAAAAATACAAAAATTAGCTGGCCATGGTGTCACACACTTGTAGTCTCCACTGTTCAGGAGGCTGAGGTGGGAGGATTTCTTGAGCATGGGAGGTCAAGGTTGCAGTGAGCCAAGATGGCACTGCTGCACTCCAGCTTGAGAAATAGAGTGAGACCCTGTCTCAAAAAAAAAAAAAAAAAAAAAAAAAAGAAAGGAAGAAAACATTCAGTTCCAGTAATCTGGGAAAGCATTAGGAAAGAGGTGACCAAGAAAATAAAATACAGTCTGTCTATGGATGCTCACAGGTAGGGAACCAGAAAGCAACAGGAGGTGGGTGGTTTGGAGCTAAAGGTCTTTGTAGCAGTGAATTTTGTCAGCATAAGCTGCCAGCCAGTTGTCTTGGTAGGGGCTGTCAAACTCAGTTTAGCAAGTTCCCACACAACCCACCTTGTTGGCCTCTGCAGTCTGCTTTTCTACTTGGGTAGAAACCATCAGTTTCTGGGGAAGGACTGTTGGCAGATGAGCTCGATGAGTCAGGGAATGAAGCTAGACCTAGGTAGTCTCCTAAGGGCAGGATTTTGACAAGACTGAAGTTTGACAATGAAGCTGATGCAAATGCAGACAGGTGGTGCCCCCTGTGCCCTTTGTGTTGCCTTCCTGTGCTTCTCACTTGGTGTGACTTGTTCAAAATCCCTCCTACTACTTCACCAAGACCAGCTTTCCACCCTCTGAAATGGATTTCTCTCTGTGGTCTGTTAGGCCACTGTGCGGTTTCCCCTACGGGATTCCTTTTTGTGGTTGGAGGTCAAACCCTTTCTTGCCTGCTGCTTCCAGGAATGTGTGGTGTGTGTCTCAGTGTGCTACACAGGAGGGTTTTATTTCACCTCCCTTGAATGGAATAGCAGTTATCCAGCAGGTCTGGGTGCATGTATAAATAGAGGGATGCGTAAGCCTGCATTTAATATCTAGAACATAAACCAGCCACCACTGCGTGCTACACAGTCATGTTTTGATTAAAGGCTGCTGACAGCACCAGAGACCAAGCTGTGGGGCCCAGCAAACCACCTAATCCCACTGCTTGATCCCAGGCATAGATGGGGCAGATTTCATTGCCAGGAACAATTTCTTTCCAGCCACCAGCAGCTCTGAGTTTTCTGCTGCTTTTCCTGCTTCAGCTGCTCATGCTGATGACTCTGGGTCAGACAGGCCAGAGTGAACATGGAAGACTGAAGTGGACAGCTAATCCCCAAGTTGTAGTCTTTTTTTTTTTTTAAAGCCAGAATATTTAGATTCATTCCCCTGTGAATACTTTTGACTGCAGACCTGATGTCAGAAGAGCTGGTTGATTTTTTTTTTCTTTTTTCTTTTTTCTTTTTTTTTGTTCTTGGCCATGAACCAAGAAGGGCTGTTAAAAGTTCAGCATTTCAGCCAGGCTCAATGGCTCATGCCTGTACTCCCAGCATTTTGGGAGGCCAAGGCAGGCAGATTGCTTGAGCCCAGGACTTTGAGACCAGCCTGTGCAACATGGTAAAACTCCACCTCTACAAAAGTACAAAATTAGCTGGGCGTGGTGGCATGTACCTGCAGTCCCAGCTACGCCAGAGGCTGAGGCCTTAGGATCACTTGAGCCTGGTTAGTTGAAGCTGCAGTGAACTATGATCGGACCACTGCACTCCAGCCAGGGCAACAGAGCAAGACTCGATTAAAAAGAGACAAACAAACAAACAAAAAACAATCAGTTGTTCAGCATTTCTGTATCTTTGCCCAGCTTCCTACAATGTGCCATGTGAGAGCGTCACTTCCTAGTCTATACTAGATAAAGTATGAATTCCTGCTTCTGCTATTCAGATTGGTCACACTGTAGTCCCAAACTACCTTTCTTTTTCTTTTTTTTTGAGACAGGATCTTGCTCTGTTGCTCAGGCTGGAGTGCAGTGGTGCAATCATGGCTTACAGCAGCCTCCACCTCCCTAGGCTCAGGTGATCCTCCCACCTCAGCCTTCCAAGTAGCTGGGACTACAGGTGCACGCTATCACACCCAGCTACTTTTGTATTTTTTTGTAGAGATTGGGTTTCACCATGTTGCCCAGGGTGTTCTCAAACTCTTAGGCTCAAGGCATCCACCCACCTTGACCCCCCAAAGTGTTGAGGTTACAGATGAGAGCCACCACGCCCAGCCTCCAGACTTTTTGATCTTATAACCACTATACCCCTACTTCAACTTCTATGTAAGTGGATTGGCCTACTGTCCGTTTTCCAATGCCCCTTGTACCATCTGTCATTATTGTAATGGTCTCTTCCCCTAGACTGGCTCCCATTCTCTCTGCCTAGTGAAAGCCTGTCTGTCTGTTAGGGCTGAGTTTGATTCTAGGGCCTCCATAATGACGCTCATCCACAGGTGTCTTTCTATAGCATGCATTATTTCTACTACTCAGTCAACAAGGAATTGTATCATAATCCATACTTTATTGTTGTGTATACTGACTACAACTGAAAGATTTTAGATCGGAATTCTAGATTCTAGTCTCCCCTAGATTGGAAACCCCATGAAATCAGGGGTCATGCATGTGCTATGCGCTTGGTAACTCCTACAGTGTCAAGTGTTATGTTCTACACATGAGAGGGGTTGGAAAGTGCTTGCTGATTGAATTAATCATAATCCACTCTTGAAAAAGCAGAGTTGGCAGTATTTATTAGTGAAACAAGTGACCTTTCAAGGACATTCTCTGACTAAGCACTGGAAAAATGACTGTGAAGTAGTAATTAAACTTCTCAGGTCTAGAAGGGAATATTAATCTCCTGACATCCCCTGGAGCCATCCAGAATGTCAGTTTAACTGATCTTACAGGTTGGGTTACTTCCAAAACTTTAGGTTTCTTGGGATTCTATGCTACGGACTTAGAAGACCTGATTTTTACAATTATCATCCCTCAATAAGTAGTTGATAATTTGTATTAAGGAAGGAACAACTGTGTCCAACTTTCTGCTAGATATTGTGGAGAATGCCTGGGATTTTTTTATTTTCTTTTAAACAGAGTCTTACTCTGTCACCCAGGCTGGAGTACAGTGGTGTGATCTCAGCTCACTGCAGCCTTGACCTCCCATGCTCAAGAGATCCTCCCACCTAAGCCTGCCATGTAGCTGGGACTACAGGCATTTGCCACCATGCCTGGCTATTTTTTTGTATTTTTTGCAGAGACTGAGTTTTGCTGTGTTGCCCAGGCTGGTCTTGAACTCCTGGGCTCAAGCAATCCACCCCACTTGGCCACCCAAAGTGTTGGGATTACAGGCATGAGCCACCATGCCTGGCATACCTGGGATATTTGTATAAGATGTAAATGCTTTTTATACAAAATTTTGGTTTTGAACAATGCCTTTGGAATTCTCTAAGTAACTGGAACATATAGTCAGTGGCTGCAAACCTTTTTTTTAAAAAAAGACAACAATGAATTTGACTTTTATAGACATCTAAATATCATTTTAGCTATATCTGATTAATAAAATTGAGATTCAGATACAATAATATCATTTTAGCAAAAGCAAGAAACAGGCCAGGTGCAGCGGCTCACACCTGTAATCCCAGCACTTTGGGAGGGTGAGGCGGGCAGATCACTTGAGGTCAGGAGTTCGAGACCAGCCTGACCAACATGGTGAAACCCCATCTCTACTAAAAATACAAAATTAGCCAGATGTGGTGGCACGTGCCTGTAATCCCAGCCACTCTGAAGGCTGAGACGGGAGAATCTCTGGAACCTGGGAGGCTGATTTTGCAGTGAGCCGAGATGGTGCCACTGCACTCCAGCCTAGGTGACAGAGTGACACTCTGTCTTAAAAAAAGCAAGAAACACATGTACACACACAAAACTCATGATTTTTGCATGTGGCTTATAAAAGGGTTTGACGGTAATTTCAAAAGATAGCTTTCAGAAATGTATTGAATTTTAGAAGCGTTACTCTAATAATAGTGGCTTTCACTGACTGAACATTTGTCGTGAGTCCTTAAGCACTCGATATTTAAAATCTCACGTAATCCTAAAAGTAACTCTGTGAAGAGGTTTTTTGACGAGCTACATTTTCGATGCCTGGAAGCTAATGGTTAGGATGGTTATCCAAGATGTGAACTCAGATTTCTCACACTCCAAGGTCCATGCACCACTGTGACGCCCATCTTGAAAGACAAACACCAACTGGTTGTGTTCAACTTACTATCGTTAAGGCCACTTAGGGCTGTTCATTGTACGACCCCAGGAGGTGTCACTCATCTCCTGCTCGTAGCATATTTGGATAGTTTTTATGACAAATTTCTAGCAGATGACAGTGAAGTGTCTTGAGGACGGGGAAGTCTTTAATTCACAGTTGCTCAAAAGTTGAAGGTTGGTCTCAGTGTGCCACGGTCACATGTAGAAGGCAGAGCCCTGAAACTGGAGGGATTCAAAACCTCGAGGAGCTTTTATTTTATTGATTTATTTTTCTGACATGGAGTTTCGTTCGTGTTGCCTAGGCTGGCGTGGAGTGGCATGATCTCGGCTCACTGCAAATTTTGCCTCCTGGGTTCAAGTGATTCTCTTGCCTCAGCCTCCCCAGTAGCTGGGACTACAGGTGTGTCACCACGCCTGGCTAATTTTTGTATTTTTAGTAGAGACGGGGTCTCACCATGTTGGTCAGGCTGGTCATGAACTTCTGACCTCAGGTGATCCGTCCACCCCAGCCTCCCAAAGTGCTGGGATTAGAGGCGTGAGCGACCTCACCCAGCCTTGAGAAGCTTTTAGATGAGCCACGTGAGCCAAGGAACTGACAAATGAGAGTTCTTTTTTTTTCTTTTTTTTTTTTTCTCTTGAGATGGAGTCTCTCTCTGTTGCTTGGGCTAGAGTGCAGTTGTGCGATCTCCGCTCGCTGCAACCTCTGCCTTCCGCATTCACGCGATTCTCCTGCCTCAGCCTCCCAAGTAGCTGGGATTACAGACACCTGCCACCATGCCCGGCTAATTTTTTGTATTTTTAGTAGAGACGGGGTTTCACCACGTTGGTCAGACTGCTCTTGAACTCCTGACCTCAGGTGATCCGCCCACCTTGGCCTTCCAAAGGGCTGGGATTACAGGAGTGAGCCACCTCACTCGGTCTTTTCTGTTTTTTTGTTTTTAAGACAGGGTCTCCCACTGTTACCTAGGCTGGAGCACAGTGGCACCATCACAGCTCACTGCAACCTCAATCTCCTGGGGCTCAAGCAATCCTCCTACCTCAGCCTCCTGAGTAGCTGGAACCACAGGTGCTCACCATCACACCTGGCTAGGTTTTAAAAAAATGTTTTTATTTTGTAGAGATGGGATCTCCCTATGTTGCCCAGGCTGGAGACTTTGTATTACTTAGGATCTGACACAATATCTCACTTGCCTTCTTTCTGTCTTTAGAGTGAACTATATTTTCCCCTAATCTTAGATGTTAATTTAGTTTCACGGAACAAGCAATGTACAGTATTAAGAATCGATTGTATGGGAGATGCTGTGGTAGGCCCCCGGCAGGAGGAATGAGGATGGGGAATGAGAAGGATCAGGGGTAGGCATGGAGTGACAAGGTGGTGGTGGGAGCTCAAGAGAGATGCAAACATGAGTAAGACGTGGGCTTGACCTCAATGTGTAAACTGTGGAGGAGACCCAACTATGAAGGCTGTCCATAAGTGTTGTAATGGTGGGGGAGGAAGGCATAAACAAAATCCTCTGGGTACACAGCAGAGAGAGAAATAAATTCTGTCTGGAAGAGGTGGAGAAGACTTCATACAGAATGTAACATCTGAGCTAACTCTTGAAGGATGGGTAGTAGGCCCCAGACAAACAGAGAAGAAAGGAACAGTAGCAGGAAAGCCATGAGGTGACGGTGGTCTACGGCCTAACCTGAGAGTGAGCTACACGTGTTGGGGTGGGTAGGAACTGTGGCAGGAAAAGCAAAGAACCTTGAATGACCTCTTAAAGACTGTAGATTTTCTATGGGCAATGGGAGTCACTGAAGGTTTTCGAGCAGAGGAGTGGCATCTTTCGATCTTTTGATTTTCCAGGAATGGCTCCTTTGGTGTGTGTGGTTATTTGGCAGCGTCAGCCATATTATGTGGTGCAAGACTGTGCTTTTATTTTTCCTTTCCAGGGGAGCCCTCTCAAGGAAAAGAACCTTATTGTGCTTTTATCCCCTTTTGTCCAGTCGTAGTTTGATCGTCTGTTTGCCATTTCCCCTCTCTTCCCTTTGATGTTCTTGGCAAGGAAGAGTTATGCCATTGATATCTTCCCATTGATATCTTCCCATTGACATCTTCCCATTGACATCTTCCTATTGACATCTGTGTCAGGTATTTGATTCCTAACACCACGTGATTATTCTTTTTGATGAATCAATGGGCGAGGGAATAAGTTGCTCTCACTGTCCATGGGTTGGAAACCCAGGAAAGTTTAGGAATAACAGAGTCGAAGAAAGCAGCACACAGACAGAGAGGTGGGACGTGCATCGGAGCAGAGGACAGCTCACCGTGGTCGGAGGAGGTCTCAGAATAGAAAGTGCTTCTCTTGGGATTCACACCACGCGCCTTGGCAGGCAGCCCACCCTTATCGTCATTAATTTCCTGAGTTCAGAATTGGGCACCACATCCTGGTGTTAAGCTGTTAACCTCCAGCATCAAGGCCACAGTCGCTGGGAAGAATTCCTTTCTCAAGCTGTGGCCTTGTCAGAGTTGTCCTCTGAACACGCCACAAAGGGTGAATGTTCCATCCAGTCCCACGATTCTGGAATTCTATGTATACTATGTACCTCCCACGCCTTTCCTCCAGGACACGCACACACAGAGCAAAGCCTTCCTGTAGTGGGCCAGGATGCTGCAATTGCAAAGTATGTATATGTATGTGTAGGTGTAGGTGTGTGTATATTTGTAAAAACAGAAGTGCATGCATACGTGTGTGTGTGCGTGTGCATATGCATTTGTACAAGGGCATGCGTGTGCATGTGCACACAAAAATATGTAAGCTTTCAATGCATAGAACATGACTTTCCTTTCAGACCTTTTTTTCTTCTATTGCCTGAAAGTATAAAACCTGAAATAATGTGGATGGTTTGAGGAAATCAAGGATGTTTCTAGAGCCTGGTTTTTCATAGGCTCTAGAAACAGAGCTGTGTCTGCTCTAGGTTTCGAGACTGGTTACAGCTGTCAGATCCAGGAGTTCTTTAGACTTCACCCAGTTTTCCTTGCTATGTGCTGTGAAATTACAGCCATGCCATCAGTAGAGGGCTCCCTCAACCTTAGAAGCTGGTGAGAACGCTTGAAGGCCACGCAATGTAAACGCGAGAAAAATGCGGATCTGACTGTGAATTTAAAATCCAATGCCCCAAAGTACATTTGTAGGGAAGAAACCCTAACCCATCCTGAAAACAGACCATTTCAGCAAGAAGGTATTTGTAGTGTTTACATTACATGACACTGTTTAAATTCCTGGATCAAGGTCAGCATAATGTTTATGCTTAGCGTTACACATAGCTAAGTTATTCTTCAAAGAACGCAAGAAGCAGGGCAACTCCCTGACCAATGGTTTAATTGTTTCTGGACGCATCACTCGTGTTCCTAAACTCAGGGGTTCCTAACTATCCAATCACAGAACCATCAGTCACCTTCAGTCCCAGGCCTGGGCCAAAGCTTTGCAGATGCCAGATCTCAGTTTGGCATTTACCCAGATTTGTGCCAGCTAAACGTCGAGTGTCTGGCTGATAAAGCACCATGTCCATGTGTTGAATGCCTCTGTCTGCTCAGGTGATTGCAGCTGGCCAGCTGCTCTGTGTTAACATTGAGAAGGCTGTGTGGTGGATATGCAGGCAGGGGAAGGAAGCTGGACACTGCTGAATCAGTATTTATCTATTGGTTGATATCTCTCTTTTTTATAATTTTTGAGACAGGGTCTTACTCTTTCACCCAGGATTGTGCAGTGGCACAATACTGGCTCACTGCAGCCTCCACCTCCTGGGCTCAAGCAATCCTCTTGCCTCAGCCTCTTGAGTAGCTGGGCCTACAGTGCATGCCACCACATCTAGCTAAGTTTTTTTAATTTTTGTGGAGATGTGGTTTTGCCATGTTGCCCAGGCTGGTCTCGAATTCCTGGGCTCAAGCCATCCTCCCACCTCAGCCTCCCAAAGTGTATGAGCCACTGCACCTGGCCTAAAGTTAGTATCTCATGAGGGTATTCTGATTTTCCACTCTGAAGACAAAGTGGTCTAGGATCCAAAAGCACGTGCAAGTCAGAATTGGAGTGTTCTTTCCCTCGAAATGTGCTAGATAACCACTGTCCCGGTTTTAGGATTGAACTCCTTTCCTTCTCAGCTCTAGGCAGCCAAGCACACTCCATTATTATAACATCATCTGAGACATGTTACAATGAATGATGCCACCACTTGCTTGGCCTCGAGGATGTGTCCCTGTGGAAACTGCAGGAGCACACCCCAAATTCCTTGACTACATTTGGGAGGTATCTTGGGCTTTTAATTGGGGGTGGTAAGGAGATACCTGGGCGGTGGGTGAGGCTTCCTGATGTTTTCACATTCTGGGGAAAAGGAGACACCATACTGTGACCAGAATCTACCTCTGACCCATCTGCTATCAAAATGTATCAACCACAGCAACAAAGCCAAAGAACCACCTGCAGACTGGGGCGTGGAAGGGCTTGGGGACTGGAGGGAAAGCGGAGTTCGTGAGGCCAGGGTCCATCATTGTGAACTGGATAGGTTTCCAAGAAGCAGCACGAGTCCTCTTTGTGATAGAAAGGTAAATGCACACAAGTAGAAGTCTTGGGGAAGCCACTCCAGCCCACTGCAGTGGGAAACTTAGTGATTTCTGTTTGTCCTGGCTTCCTCCATTCAGATGTTTCTCATCAGTTACGTTCAGATTGATTCCATTTGCAAAACTCTCCTGGCAGTCTCAGCGGAGCAGGCTTGGTGGCAAAATCTCTGGCATTTTCTGATCCTGTCCAGGCTCTGCTCTTCTTATGTAGTTTCTTGACGCTTTGGCTCCCAAGCAGAAACTGGCTAAACAGAGGCTGCTGCTGAACAAAGCCAAATGTAAAACAGAACATTGGAACGCCAAGCGGAGTGGTTTTGCTAAATGTGGGGGCTGGGAATGGGCAGAGGACAGTGAAGGATCAGGAAAGGGAGGGACCTCCTTAGAATCGGGCTGAATTATGCCCTGGTGAAAGTCTGTCACGGCCCCGTCATGTCCGCATCCTCACTCATTGTGCAAGATCAAAGGTTGCATCCTTTCGCTCTCTAGTCTCACTAATGAACACAATATTTGGGTTGCACCCATTTCCTGGTCGTGAAAGTGTATGATCCTCAAGGCCCTGACACCTCTCTTCCTTCTCATTATCCATCAGCTCGTCCTCGCAGTCTCTTGTCAGTTTCCTTCTTGGCATCCCCCTCCCCAGCTGCACTGTTCCACACCTGCCCCATCTTTCCCTTGTCCACTTGATGCTAACATTTCCTGTACTGTTCTGGAGGGTCCTCATCCTCCCTCTCCTTACACTGCCACAGCAGGGCGAGGAGGTCCAGTTGGAGAAACTGCCAGTTCCTCCCTTCCACTGTAAGGAGTGGGAGAAGGATGCTGCTGTCACGGCCCCTTGGTTCTCTTTTGCAGGAGCTGACAGCACGCGTTCTGTTACTCTGGTCCTTCATCTTGCTGTCTGGATTTAACTTCCCCACGAGCAGGTCACACAGTCTGAGCTTCCAGTAGATACCTGAGTATCAGGAAGCAGGGAGCCCACTGGCTTTAAGTCCAAGATGTTTATCGAGTTCAATAAAGTGGATTCACGCACACATGCACAGGCACATGCATGCACACAATAACAGTCTTATGGTCACACAGTTCAAAATTCAAAAGGTGCACAGAGGCAGAGAGTGAATGGTCTCCCCTTTGTTTTTCCCTAGCTTCTTAGTTCTCCTCAGCAGAGGCACCTGTGTTTAAGCATCTCTCCTTCTGGGCGTGTTTTATACACATTCAGACAAATATGTACTTACACTCACATATTTCATCCACAATCGGTAGCGTACCATAGCTATGGTTCAACACCTTGCTGTTTTTCACTTTTTAAAATGGCTGCATAGTATTTTTTTTCTTTTTTTGAGATGGAGTTTTGCTCTTGTTGCCCATGTTGAAGTGCAATGGTGCATTCTTGGCTCACTGCAACCTCTGCCTCTGGGTTCAGGAAAATCAAGAGATTCTCCTGCCTCAGCCTTCCCAGTAGCTGAGATTACAGGCACACGCCACCATGCCCAGCTAATTTTTTTTGTAGTTTTAGTAGAGTTGGGGTTTCACCATGTTGGCCTGGCTGGTCTTGAACTCCTGACCTCAGATGATCCACCCACCTTGGCCTCCCAAAGTGCTGGGATTAGAGGCGTGAGCCACTGCGCCCAGCCATGGCTGCATAGTGTTTTGTTGAGTGAATTTCCGTAATTTATCTAACTAGTCCCGTACAGATGGGCATCAGGTTGTTTCCAGTCTTTTGCTATTATAAAAAATAAACCTGATATTTTGATCCTCACATCTTGTGTTTATTTCCCAAAGGCTCAGGACTCAGAGGAGAGAGGAGTGTGGTCTACACTTCACATCTCTGCCAAGCCTGGCACTGGATTTGAAGTTCCACACCACTGAGCCAAACACATCCAGGTCTGCTTTTTTGTTCCCCTTAATTCCCTCCAACTTGCCAGCATACACAGAATTTATGCTACCAATTTTGGTGTTCACTAAATTAGGTAATTTTATGCTTTTCTTTCTCTTTCTCTGCCTAGACCCTCTTCCAACCCGGGGATCTGGTGGTAAGCAAAATGCTATTCCAGCAAGTGATGCCCCTAATCTCCTAAGGATATAAGGTATTGAATTTCCTACATTCATGTAGTGTGTTGTAATTTGCAAACCACCATCACATAGCATTCTTTCACTTGATTTTGCACACATTTTGAGGTTGGTAGGACATCTTCTAGATGAAGAAACTGAGGCTCAGAGGAACTGACTTGCCCAAGGTCACCGAATTGGTGAATGGCAAAGACAAAACTCAAAATCAGTCCATCTAACTCTCTGCCTGCTGCTTTTCTAATATGTGCTGACCCTTTAGCACACATATGACATCAAAGTCAGCTCTCAATTTGCAATGTGGTGGGAGGCTGAAGTTCTAGCAAATTCCCCTCCAGATTTTATTTTCATCACCAGACAGAATGAGGCTATTGGGAATTATGGACCCATATATCCACAGCGAGCCACTGGGATAGTGCACAACCTAATCAGGGCAATGCCAGTTGTCCAGGGAGCAGGAGAAAGTGTGCGGGAGAGGAGGGCCAGGACTGGAAGCCTCTGACCCAAAAGCACATGCTTGATGTGGAGGCCAAGGCATAGGTTTACAAGCCGGGCAACAGGGAGAGAGGAAAGGAATGTACATTTACAGAGTCCACTATGGGCCGTGCTGACCCATTAATCACTCCCAGAACTTGGGAAGGACACTCACAGAGGTAGGCCAAGGCTGTGCCAGTTCACAACAGGTCTTGTGCTGCTCTGCCCAGCAGATGGGGGACATTCTCGAGGGTGGGCAAGGGGCTTCGTAAGTGGTGATGCCCAGTGCTGAGGGATAGGTTCCGGGCTCATCTCAGAGCAGCCTCTTCTCTCCAGAGACTCAGGTCTAGCTCCGTGTGTGTGTGGCTCTGCCCTTTGTCAGAACGAGGTTTCTTTTCTGTAGCTTCTCAGCTCTGGGAGCACATGTTTCTGGCAGTTTTCTGCATCTGTTCACTCTGATGCTTGGATGTACTACTCAGGCTGCAGAGAGCGTGCTTCGAGGGAGCTGTGGACGAGGTTCAGTGGCGCCAGTGCTGCAGACAGCAGAGCAGACCCCTGGGAGGCAGAGGCTATTGAACAGGCATGAACTCTGGGCACGCTCCTGAAAGAGAAAGCCATCCTTTCCAGGGGCACTGCTGAGTAACCCCAGGGTAGCCCGGGGCTGGGTTATCACAGGCCCAGATGCTGAGCTGAGGACTTTAGAACTTCTTCTACAGGCAGTGGGAATTATTGAAAACCCTTGAGGAAAGAAGTGACAAGTTTAGACATACATTTTAGAAACACTTCTTTGTCAGTGATTCACTCATTTTTTTCTTGGAACACTGAGATCATTAGCTATGGACTGATTTGTGTCTCCCCAAAATTCATATGTTGAAGCCCTGACTCCCAATGTGACAGTATTTGCAGCTGGGGCCTTTGGGAGATAATTAGGTTTAATGAGATCCTGAGGGTGGGGCCCTTGGGATGGGATTAGTGCCCTTATAAGAAGAAACTATAGAGAGCTCCCTATCTCTTGTCCACACACATGCATGGAGGAAAGGCCGTGTGAGCACACGGTGAGAAGGTGGCCATCGGCAGTCCAGGAAGAGAGCGCTCACCAGAACTCAGCCATACAGACTCCCTGAGCTCAAACTTCCAGCCCCCAGAACTGTGAAAATACATTTCTGTTGTTTAGGCCATGCAGTCGGTGGCATTTTGTTACAGCAGCCCAAGCTAACTGAGACAATGCATTACCACATGGCCAACACTAGGTTGGCTCCAAATATCCAGCAGTGAACAAAGAGTCCTTGCCCTTATGGAGCTAGCAGTCTGGTGGGGTGCAGGGGGAAGCATTAAATGAACAGTAGTAATCCCAACACTCTGGGAGGACGAGGCGGGCGCATCATCTGAGGTCAGGAGTTTGAGACCAGCTTGGCCAACATGGCGAAACCCTGTCCCTACTAAAAATACAAAAAGTAGCCAGGGGTGCTGGCACATGCCTGTAATCCCAGCTACACGGGAGGCTGAGGCAGGAGAATCACTTGAACCCGGGAGACACAGGTTGTAGTGAGCCAAGGCTGCATCATTGCACTCTAGCCTGGGTAACAAGAACAAAACTCTATCTCAAAACAAACAAACAAACAAACAAAAAGAACAGTCGACATGAGATACATAGAATTGTTAATTATGAGAGTTAAAGGGACCTCATTTAGACTGGAGGAGATAGGAGAGGACTTTCTTAGCCTGAGACCGTCAACCTGAGACCCTAAGGATGAGTTGGGAAAACCGGGGGAAGCAGGGGAGAGAGCATCATAGGCTTGGGACTGGCATGTGGGAATCTGCTAAGTGAGAAGGGGCTTGGTGAGCAAGTGACAAAAGAAAAAGTGTCACCAGAGGGATAGAGTGACGTAAAATGACTGGGAGCTAGTAGGTGGCAGTCCACAGAGGAACTTGTAGGACTTGTTTAGAGGTTTGGAGTTTTTAAAAAAATTCTTAGTGCATTTGGAAACCATTAAAGGGTTTCAAAGGGTTTTCAATGGAGAAGTGAAATGATCCAATTTTCTTTTCTTTTTTTTTTTGAGACAGAGTCTCACTCTGTCAGCCAGGCTGGAGTGCAGTGGCATGATCCCAGCTCACCGCAACCTCCGCCTCCCTGGCTCTAGCAATTCTCCTGCCTCAGCCTCCCAAGTAGCTGTGATTACAGGCGTGCGCCACCATGCCTGGCTAATTTTTGTATTTTTAGTAGAGATGGGGTTTTACCATGTTGGCCAGTCTGGTCTCGAACTCCCGACCTCAGGTAATCTGCCTGCCTCGGCTTCCCAAAGTGCTGGGATTACAGGCGTGAGCCACCACGCCTGGCCCCAATTTTCATGTTTAAAAGATCACTGAGTAATATGAGGATGGGATTAGAGGGAATGTGAAGTGAAATGGGAGAGGGCTGTTGAAGCCATGCTAGGTAAGGGGATGGAGGGTCCCCACGGAAACAGCAGCAATGGAGATGGAGGGAGGAGTTTGCATTTGAGGGCCAGTGGATAGGAGGGGTGGAGAAGAGGGGGAAACAGAAGACAGGTCCTGGCCAGGCACAGTGGCTCATGGCTGAAATCCTAGCACTTTGGAAGGCTGAGGCAGGAGCATCACTTGAGCCTAGGAGTTGCAGTGAGCTATGATTGCACCACCACACTTCAGCCTAGGTGACAGAGCAAAGACTCTGTCTCTAAAAACAACAACAACAACAACAACAACAAAAAGATAGGTTATAGGTGTAACAGCTGGGAGGAAGAGAGTGAGTTTGACTTTGAGCAAATTGAGTCAGGTGGGAAGTTGGAAACATAGCCTGTGCAGAAAGGAGTTATCACAGCAGGCCTGACACTGTTGTTCATAGAAACACCTGTCTGCAAGGTTGGCCCTTGGCTGGCGTCTGGGAACTTGGCTGTCAGAGCATCCCTAGTTAACAGTTAACTGATCAGGTGGTTCCCCATGGCTAGACTGTCTGTGCAGACAACATAATTTATGCCAAACACCTACTTTTCATCTGAGAGTCTAGAATTTTGCTAGGCAGAGAGTACCAATGTGACCAGCCCCCAGTTAAGACCTTTGGGCACTAAGTCTCTACTGGGCTTCCCCGCACAGAAATGTCACATGTGTGTTGCTGCATTTTTGTGGAGGGACAGTGGGCTCTGTGGGACCCTGGTGGGACGGAAAGAGCATAAGGAAAGTCTCACATGGGTTCCTCTAGACCCTGCCTGTGCCTTGACCCCTTATGATCCAGCCATGTGTCCCCACCACAGCAAAAGGATAAAGCCTCACCATGGGCCCAGCTATGTGCTGAGTCCCAGGAGCCCTTCCAGAGAACCTCCAAACATGAGGTGGGCATGGGGGCCCCTGACACACAGCCTCCGGATTTAAATTTGGGAGTAATCAGCAGATAGGAAAAAATGGAAACCATGGGGGTGGATGGGATCAGCCAGGAAGAGTGAACAGAACCCAGAGGAACTCAACAACTTAGGTAGGGATAACCAGAGGGAGAGGGCATGCAGAGGAGGCCGGGATGCAGGCACAGGATTGAGGCAGGTCTGTTGGACTTTGAGGGTTTCTTTGAGGGCATGACCTTTAATCTGTGACCTGAAGAATAAGTAGGAGTGTGTTAAAGTGGGGAGAGAAGAAAGAGGAAAAGGAACATTTTCGGAAGAGGAAAGAGTATATGTGATGTTTGGAGAGAGAAGCTGTGTGCTTTGGAAGAGCAGCAGGAACTCAGGGAGCGAGGGGAGAGCGGAGAGACATGGCTGTGAAATGCGGGAGTGAGAAGACGCAGCACCTGCGAACACTGATGGGGAGCTGTCAGCAGAGAGGGAGGGGCTGAGTCTTTGGGAAGGGAGGGATTGTGGAGGGGCTGAGTGCCTTGAGAGGGTGGAGGGCTGCAGTATTGAGAAGGGATTAGTTTTGACAGTGGGAAAATACCTCATTATGTAACAGAAACAGAAGGAGAAAGGATAGATTTTAAAAAGGATGGATATACAGATGGTTCTCAATTTATGATGGTTCAGTTTACAATCAATTGTTTGACTGTTTGATGGGTTTATCCCAATGTAACCTGATTGTAAGTGGAGGAGCGTCTGGGCTCAGGACGATTCAACTTACACATTTTTGACTTTACAATGGATTTATTGGGATATTAAACGCATTTTATTCTTATGATATTTTCGACGTACGATGGGTTTATCGGGGATGTAATTCTGCACAAATTAAGGCGCATCTGTAGCTACAAGCAAGACTTCAGGATTGGTGATGAGAAATGAACAGGGTTTTTTAAATGATGATTTCATTTTCTTGTGGGTTTTTTTTTTTTTCCTCACCCTGTCCTGCTTCCTGAGATCTGGCACATTTGTAGGCTAGGCTTTTGGTAATGTAACTCCAGATGGAGAAGAGGGAGACATTTTTTCACATCCTTACACACCAGAGACAGGCTAGCAGGCCACAGTTAGCACTGTGCAAAGCCTACTCTCTTAGGTATACTGTCCTTGGTCCTGTCCCTTTGAGGGCTTTCCCCTCTTCCCCTCACCCACCTTTGGGATCTGAAGAGCCATCTCCATCTAACAGTGGAGCTAGAAAGAACTGAGGGAATGACAGACCATGTCAGGGCCATGCGCAGGACTCCGAGCAGTAGTGGAAACTGAGGGGCCGACAAGGAGGATGAGGTAGAGAAGCCGGGCCATGAGGGAGCCTGGGCACGTATTTATTTATTTATTTACTTTTGAGAAGGGGTCTGGCTCTGTCGCCCAGGCTGAAGTGCAGTGGTAGGATCACGGCTCACTGCAGCCTCGGCCTCCCCAGGCTCAGGTGATCCACCTACCTCAGCCTCCTGGGTAGCTGGAACAGCCCTGGCTAAGTTTTTTATATTTTTTGTAGAAACGAGGTCTCACCATGTTGTCCAGGCTGGTCTCGAACTCTTGGCCTTAAGTGATTTGCCTGCCTCAGCCTCCCCAAATGCTGGGATTCCAGGCATGAGTCACTGCGCCTGGCATTTTTTTTTTTTTTTTAGACCTGGGTGTTTAAACCTGATGATGCACTGTACCCTTCAGAGAGCTGGAGGATTAATTTAATCAGGGGGAGGGGTTATCTTCTGAGTCTTCACTCTCCTATGGATTTGGCAGAGATTGGAACATGCCTGTTGAATCCAAAATGAGGGAGAGTTATATTCCTCTAGATTCGTGTCTATACGTGGCCTGTTAACAGTGAGCTGGTGTCCCCTCTCCCTTCCATGATAAGGGATACGGTACTGGGCTCCACTTAGCAGTGGAGGTGAATTTGTTTACTCACAGTGAAGTGTAGCAGGGTGACGACCTGGAGGAGCGTGGGAAGCACAGAATAGTTCTGTGGGCGACCAGTGGTAAAGCTGAGAAGGGAGTCTGCTTGGGTTGCTGGACAGTTTCCATCAAGCGCTGTAACTTTATGGTGGCACCAGTGTGCTCAGGGCTGGGATTCCCCTGGGGTGTGGATCTGCTTGCTAGCAGGATGACATGAGAGGTGTGGAGAGGGGAATGGGTGCCGTGTGAAGCTCTGCCTGCTGAGCAGCACAGAGAATCGGTGGGGCAAGGGCACTGAGAACGCTGGCAAGATTGAGGTGGAGGCGCTGAGCGTGGAGTCCAAGCAGCTCAGGGAAAAAGCTGGAGACAGAGGAGCAGGAAAGACGATGGGGAAGGACATGTGTGGGGGGGGTCAGGGCATGGGGAAGGATGCTCTTATGGGAAAGATCTGGGAAGATGGGAGGTTGTGGTTGGGGAGGAGGAGATTTGATGCAGGTCTTCAGAGGTGGAGCAGTTCTGAGTAATGAGCAGCTTCAGGATGTGGCCTCAGGGCAACCTCATTGAGCCTTGTCACCAATGGGACCCTCTCTTCCATCCCATGTCCACACAGCCTCTTTCCTTGCAGCCTCTGAGGCACCTCCCCTCCTAGCTACGCTTTTCCTATTTTCTGGTCCAGCAAGAGGAACTCACAGCATCTTTTCTTACTTCCGGAGAAATTCATTCCACATGTGTCTGATTCATTCTCGTTTACAGAAACTTGAAATCTCCAGTGTCCAAAAACGCTTTCAACTATTTTTTTTTTCTTCCCTTTCTTAGAAACAGGAAGTTGTGTTTGGCTACGGACAAACTATTTCAGTGCCCCTGGGACTTACAAGATGTTTGGAATGAGGAACGGTGAGGTCTGGGGAAGGCTTCTTTCCTCTCTCCTTTCCTGGGGCGATTCACATCTGCCAGGGCTGGGCTGGGCAGCTCCAGGGGCTAGAAGGACAGCCGGAACCTTCCTGTCTCTTTCCACTGAGCCCTAGGCCTGAGGGAAAGTATGTTCTAAAGAGACAGGTGGCTTTCTTGCTCCCTGCTTGTCATTATGGTTCAGAATGCACTTGTGCACTGGTGTCATGTCTCTTCCCAATACTTGAGCAGTGGCTGTGACGAGTCCCTTGATCTATTTCGGGGGATGTGGGCTGGCCGGCACTCAGTTTCAAGCAAGGCCTGCTCTTTCCAAAGTGGAAGGTCAGAGAAGCTCCTCACCTGAAGAAGAACGAGCCAGGGAGGTGTGGTACCAGCTGTTTAGGAGCACACCTATTGGCTACGTCTGGCCAGGTCATTCTGCAGTGTTAACCTGGAGAGCACACAGGGGCTAAGGAGGGGCTGGTGAGGGGCAGGGAAAGTGTGGGAGTCACAGCCCACCCACTCCGTTCGCGGGACACTCCAGCTTTTACTGTTGCTCGTTGTGTTATCCTGTACTGTTGAGAATGCTGTCATACATACAGTCAGTACAACCACAGTACTGTTGCATTAGTGATCAACGACATTGAGCCAATGAAGACATCGGCTTAGATGGGTGACTTCTTTTGCACATTCCACATGCAGCTCTCCCAAGACGGTGAGCTCAGCGGAGGCCCCCAGAAAAACATGCTATGTGGGAGGAGAGTTTTCCCCATAAGACAGACTGTCCTTCAGCCCCGGCCACCAAAGAGGAGCAACCTGGGCCTGCTGTTCTCCGGGACTGAATGTGGCTGCATCCTTCCCTTCCTCTGCTTCCTGCTCCAGTACTTACTGATGGTGCATACGTGGGGCCTGGGGAAGCTGGGTACCTAACCGACAGTGCAGCTACGGATGGGAAATTCTGGGCAGGGACGAGCCTGTCTTCCCCTGGGGAATTCCCTCCCATATCGCACAGGGCAGAGTGGGAGTGGAGGAGGGCAGAGGACATGTCTCAGGGCCAGGACATTTCTAGGCTTACAGAAGACGTCATCACTGTCCTCATGATGTTCACCCTGTCTCCTGTTTTTTGGGGCCATGTATTCCGAAATGTATCTTCAACTCATCATAGGGGCAAAAGGAAGTGATGAGTCTGTGGCAGCAGAAATCTGGGAATCCAAGGGTCATGCTACATCTAGTCCTCTTTGGTAAATTCTGCCTTCCTGTTCACACTTTTCGAGAAACCATTTTGAATTCCCAAACAGCAAAGGAAATGCTGCAGGTTCCTGGAGGGACCTGGTGATCTGGGGCAGAGCACACGGAGTCAAGATTGCTGCGGGGTTCACGGGCCTCCCCTCCCGGGACCAGGGGCACCTGGGCAGGGGAGTCTGCACCATGCGGAAAAGCCCAGTACATACAGCTGCTCACCACTGCAGACTCCACAGTGCAGGGCTGACAAGGCCTCCCTCTTTATCTGCCCTGGACCACAAGTGGAAAAGATCAAGACAAAGCAAAAGCCAACATCCCTTAAGAACTTTCCAATTGTTCTTGTCATTTGTAGTTTTGTGTTTTGGGGGGTGTGGGGAGGGAGGGGTGGTTTGAAACAACTCCGAAGTGCACTCCAGAGGAAAGCAGGAAGGGTGACATGTTTGGACACCTGAAAAGAGGAAGAGTCCTCATGAAGACGGTCACTTGGTTAAAAAGTTCAAGCACAAAGGATATAGAACCAGGTGGATATAATCAGAGAACAAGATGCAGATCTAGTGAGAGGGGTCCTGCCACCCCTGGAATATGTTCCTGGGAGAGGGGCTGGTCTGCTACAGTGGGCTGGGAATGGTAATACTGTATACTTTCGTAAATTCACAAAACCCTCTGGTCAGCAACAGAGGAATAAAGGGCAGAGAATAAACCCCAGACAAAGATTCACTTATCTTAAAAATGAAAGGTTGGAAATTAACTTTATGATACTGTACCACCTTTGAAGTATTTCTGGCAGGTGCCTGAAGGATTCAGATTAATCACCAAATTACCTGCCGAGTCAGGGCCTCCCATTAGAAGGGAGTACCAGTTTCCATTAGGAGCACTAGCCAGAAAATACAATCTTTCAGCAGAGGACATACAGTCTTCTTTCCTTCTCTGGGTTAACAGAGTGGTCGTGGTTGGCTGGGGCAGATAATGGTGTGGTCTTCCTCTGCGGATCTGTTTTCTGAGTCCCTGGGCTGCAGCTGTTGAATTTCCAGACACAAACAAGTATGCATTCTGAGAGCCTCGCCGAGCCCACACAGCCGGGAGAGCCAAGCTGGATTCCATTCTGCTTTGCACATCAGCAGCTCTGCTGCCAGCTGAACTCCAGGGCAAAAGCTGTGCCTGGTAATGATGCAGGCAGCAGGGATGGCACAGCTGGCCTGGCCTAGGCCATTAAGGGGGACACACTTGGCCTTATTTGGGGGAGAGCGAGAAATGGAAGGCCATGAAGAGATGTGGAAACATACATCAGCCTCCACAAAACTGGTGCACAGCAGGGAAACAATCTGGTTTTGCTAGTCATCAACAACATGCCTGTGTGTGTGCCTGTTTATGCTTAGGTAAGCCCAGCCTCCCACTCGCTGAAAAGAGTAGGCAGACAGGAAGGAGTGACCAACTCTGTGTCAGCCATCATCGTGTAGAGAGCAGCTAAGGGGAACAGTGGGGCTGGAATCCCATGGCCTCACCTAGTGCCGCTACAGCATCCTCTCTGCCCATGGTGCCAGATATCTGAATGGGAGGACAAAGGGGGCACAGGTGGTGAAGAAAACCAAGATGCACATTTGGGTATTTTCCTTCTTTTGCTAGAATGTCATTTCTTGATGTCCGTTTCTTGTCACTCATTTGTGATCAAGGACTGAGTAAGTTCCCTCTGCACCAGACCAGGTGGAAGACCGAGCCAGAGTCCTCTGAGCCACGGGAGAGATGATGAGCCATGGAGCGGAGTAGGGGCTTTTGGCAGCTCTCAGGTGATTTCAGATGCTTGGCAGGAATGATACTGTGGATAAAAGGGTTCACTGGGACAGTTGCAAGTTGCTCCGGCCAAAGGAATTGTGAGATGCGGATGAGATTTGGTGTGGGTGGGGGTGGAGACAGGTGCTGAGGTCATTGGGACGATGGTACTTAGATGCAGGTTTAGAATTCCTGCGAGCCTAAGAGAATCTGGTGCCCCAGGTAAACTAAAAGGGGGCAGGCAGCGTGTAAGAGGATGATGGGGTGGCTCAGAGAGGAAGGGGATATTCTTTCTCAAGAATGATGAGCCCAAAGGCATCGCATAACAATTGTGATCTCCCAGCTGGAAGTTTCCTCTAGCACAGGCGTCCACAGTGTGGTTCCCAAACCAGCAGCCTCCATGTCAGTCACTGGGAACTTGTTAGAAACGCAGATTCTCAGGCCATCCCAACCATGAGATCAGAAACTCTAGGGATGGGGCCCCACAGTCTGTCTTGTCTTTCCTTCTCTCTCTCTCTCTCCCTCCCTCCCTCCCTCCCTTCCTTCCTTCCTTCCTTCCTTCCTTCCTTCCTCTTTCTTTCTCTCTCTCTCTCTCTTTTTTTCTCTCTCTCTCTCTTTTTCTTTCTTCTCTCTCTCTCTCTTTTTTTCGACAGGGTCTCACTCTGTCATCCAGGCTGGAGTGCAGTGGCACAAAAATGGCTCACTGCAGCCTCAACCTCCTGGGTTCAAGTGACCCTCCCACCTCAGCCTCCTGAGTAGCTGGGACTATAGGCCTGCATTACCATGTCCGACTGATTCTATTTTTTTTATTTTTTGTAGAAACAGGGTCTTGCCATGTTGTCGCGGCTCGTCTTGAACTCCTGGGCTCAAGCAATCCTCCTGCCTCGGCCTCCCAAAATGCTGGGATGACAGGTGTGAGCCACCGTGCCCAGCCTCACAGTCTGTTTTTACCAGCCCTCTAGATGATCATAATGAAAGCTTGAGAACCACTGGTCTAGATCGTGCAAATGAAAGTTGCCTGAATGAGTTGGATTCTGCAGTCTTGTGAGGACCCAGAGCAGGCAGGGAGCCAGCTGCCCAGCACGAGTTCAAGATGAGCTGACCTGGTTTCAGCCTCCATCCCTGGGTTCTAGGTCCCTGCCCTTTCCAAAGAAACAATGAACCAGACCAGACCACTGCATTGGCATAAGATCACACTTTAGTTCAGAGACACATTTGCATAAATACTTGAAATGGATCCACCCCTGCAGGTGGCAGCCTGAGAACATGTGGCTCTCCACAACCCTGTGACACTGCGGCCCTTTAGGTGATGGATTTTAACACTGAAGACAGTCGTGGTCATTCTTGAAGACAGCCTGGGGTGCAGCTTTGGAGCCTGCTTTGACATTCACCATTGACTCCCTGCCCCATGCCTCTCTTGTACTAATGGTTTCCCCTCTGAGGTAGATTATTTATCGGGGAAACCAGATAGAATTATTTTTTCATTTAACTTTGCTAGTCCTTTGCAAACAGACTGACGCTGAGTGTCCTGTCTGAGTCAATAAGTGCACTTTTACTTTTTAACCTATGCCCTCTACTTGAACCCGAGCAAGGTCCAGTCCACTGGACAGTTGATGATAGGGTCTGTTGCCCCATCCCCTCTCCTCTTCCCCCTTAGGAATTCGTGCAGTACTGGAGGGGTTGCAGCAATGGGAGGCCTGGGTGGGCCATGCTGCCTTGATATATAGAGTCACCACAGTGGAGATCCTTGTCTGCACCTCAGTACCCCAAGTCTAGGAGCATGAGACTGACGCCTTCCCCCTGAATCACAGGGGGCACAGCTGGCTTTCACAGGGCTTGGCATCCTCGGGTTTCAGAGCCTTGTTGCAGGTGGCAGAGGCCTGGCCGGAGGGGTCCCTGCACTCTACAGTTCGCCGCTGCCAGCCGGGCCCGCAGGTGCTGGAGCACTCAGACCAGTCCCCCAGCACCCACTGTGCATGGAGCAGTGGCTGGATGATGTTGGTTGTTGCTCTCTCTTTGCTGCTCTGCATGCTGAAGTCCACGTCATTAGGAACAAAGAAGGTGTATTTGACTTTCGGGGGGAAGACCTCGCCAGGGACTGTAAGGAGCTGCACTGTCAGAGGCTCTGGCAAGGGCCGGAAGCTCTGCAGGCGCTCCAGGGTGGCGATGGAGCCACTGTACTTCAGGATGGTCCCCTTCACCAAGATGTCCTGCTCTACGGCAGAGATGGCCAGGTGGCCATTTAACAGGTACTGTCCGTCAGCCGTCTTCAGCGCCAGGTAGTTCCCATCGTTTTGCACACCTGGGTGGCTCCGCTGCTTCACGTCAATATTAGTGGCACCAGCTGGGATGGTGACAATGTCATTGTAGCCATAACTATGATAGAAACAGAAAGACACCCTCAGACCAGTGGCTGCCCAGCCCTGGTCGCAATGATGCCTTGGAGACTGAAGTGTGGGCACCCCAGGTGGCAGACAAGAAAAACCAAAGCAAGTATTAAGCAAGTTGCCTCAAAGTTCTCAATAAATTAGCTGTTCAGGCAGACAGAAATGTCTTGTACATTGGGATTTTTCAAGGGTTTTTGCTTCATCTGGCAACTCTATTTCAAATGCGTGGTTGAGGAGTT
Organism: Rhinopithecus bieti; assembly: GCF_001698545.2. Classification (NCBI taxonomy): domain Eukaryota; kingdom Metazoa; phylum Chordata; class Mammalia; order Primates; family Cercopithecidae; genus Rhinopithecus; species Rhinopithecus bieti. Next base: position 271,037 of record NW_016805082.1, on the reverse strand, counting down.
GAGGTATGTGGGTCTTGAGAACAGCATAGAGAGGAGGTGAACCCAGAAGGATTTGGAAAGCTGCACTGGTGTAGCCAAACCTGGCACCTGTCAAATGAGATCTCGAATACCTCTAGTTCCTTGCACTGGTATACAACTTTGCTTGGCCACCTCCATACCCAGAGCTCAAACCCACATGGAAAAAAACTGTTCTGCACACCCCTTCCAGGACGTGAACAGGAGGAAATTTCACACCGCCTCTTTGAGTCAGTCGGCTCCTAGTATTTGATGAATATGGCCCTAGGGTGGGATCAGGGTGGGGTTGGGAGTTGGGGGTTCAAGCCTGCTTCTTTGAAGCCACCTTCTGGGAGTGCCCAGGCACCATGAGCACTGTGCTTCTGGAATGACAGAATGCTGTTTTGGGAAACTGTTTCCAGTCCGTTATAGGCTTAGGGCTTTAGGTAGGATGAAGAAAGATTAGTTGTTTGTTCTTTTCTGGAAATCTGAGTTCCATAGGCTGGGGAGAAAGTGAGGCAAATGGTCAGGCGGGCTCTTTGCTCTTCTTGCCATATGTCCAGCTGGGGCTAGCTGCTTAGTCTCAGACTCTGAGAGTGTCCACAGGCCCATCTGTCTAAAGCCTGAGGGAAAGTGGCCAAGGGCCCCAGTGTCTGAATAGCGTCTGCTTCTTTTTTTCTACGTCCTTTGAGCTTAAATGTAAAAAGAGTTCCAAGGCAGGGCGCAGTGGCTCATACCCATAATCACAGCACTTTGGGAGGCCAAGGCGGGTGGATCACTTGAGGCCAACAGTTCAAGACCAGCCTGGCCAACGTGATAAAAGCCCGTCTCTACTAAAAATACAAAAATTAGCTGGGTGTGGTGGTGCACGCCTGTAATTCCAGATACTTGGGAAGCTGAGGCAGGAGAATTGCTTGAACCTGGGAAGCAGAGGTTGCAGTGAGCCAAGGTCGTGCCACTGCACTCCAGCCTGGGCGACAGAGTGAGACTCTGTCTCAAAAAAATAAAAATAAATTTAAAAAAATGAAAACAGTCCCAAGTTGCCTGCTATAGGCTGATTCTGTTCTCTCAGACTGATGAGATGAGAGATGTAGAGATAGATACACACACACACACACACACACACACACACACACACACACACACACAGAATGGGACAGGGTTTGCAAGCTTCACTAAGTAGAATACAATACAGTGAACACTTCTCAAAAATTCTGAGACCGTGAGTGGGGGAAGTGGTTGGACAGAGGGTGCTCACGTAACCCCCAGAAGGATACATTGATGTACTGGAGGCAGAGAGGCAGAGTGTGGTCCATATAAAACACCTGACCTTGCCCTTACTCTCCAGGAAGTACATGGAATGGGAGACAAAAGTCATCCAGGACTTAGGAAAACTACATTCTCTTCTGGCTGTCATTAACTATCAATGTGACCTTAAAAAGTCATTTAATCTTTTTGTGTCTTAATTTCTTCCTCTGCAAAACGAAGAATAGTATTGGCCTTGCTCACCTCATGGATTTATTTTACAAATCAAACAAGACCATGGAAATGAAAGCGCTTTGGAAAATCCTTGGAGTTTTATGAATGTGGGGCATTAGGATGTGAACAAAGTGTCTGGAGTTCCCAGATTCATGAAAGCCCTGGGGCTGCCAGGGCCCCTTTTCGGTAACCCCCTTCTCTGAAGATCCCTCTGCAGAAAAGGCAGGGCTTGCCAGGCTTAGGGTGAGACGTCCTTCCCAAAACAGGCCTGGGAGAGCTGCTTTCTGGCAGAGGTCCAGGTTACTCAGTGTGGCTCGACTGACTCAGAGATGACAGCTCCCTATCCACATGGCCTCCAGCCCTTGTAAAAGTCACGGCTGTCCTGTGTTCTGTCTTTTCTATGAGCTTGACACTGCCAAGTGCACATCCCATCCCAGGAAATCCTTACGGCGACTCTGAGATAGAGATACTGCTGACATTTTGTAAAGAAACTGAAGCTCAGAGAGTTTAAATAACTCGGCCAACCCTCATAGCTATTAAGTAGCAGCCACAATTCAAATTTGGGCCTATCAGAGCGCAAAGCCCGTTATGCTCGTCTCCCAGGCAAGGTCCAGAACTCCTGGGGAGACTCACCTGGTGGGGGTGAGGGACCCGGAGACCTTCCTGCAGGAGTTGCCTTTGCCCCCACACACCCCGCATTTGTCCAGCTTCCGGGGCGAGTCCACCACATGGTCACAGCCGGCCTTGACACACTGGCCACGGACACAGATGGCCAGCGTCTCTGGCCCACACAGGGTGCCATCAATCACCTGCAACAGGGAAAGGGAAGGTGCGGGAGGGCGTGTTGAGCACAGAAGCAGCCTGTGGGAGGGGTGGGGACAGGCGACCTTCCTCCCCATCTCTGGATCTGAGTCCCAGGGTGATTCTCACCTTGGCCTCGAACACTTTGAACTCACTCCTCCCCCGGGCTCGGCAGAACAACTTGCAGCGGTCCCGGGGGGACACCCCGGCATACTTGGGGACCCACTGCAGGAGATTCCCATCCATGTCAGTGTAATTGTAGGCATTATACTTCTCACACTGCTGTTCCCTGAAGCTTTTCCCTAGAAAGAGGAAGAAACGGCATGGAGGTGACACCCATGCACAAGCAGGAGGTCCCGGTGGAGAAATCCCGAATTCACAGCATTTTTCTTCTTTCTTTTGGTTTTGGACTCAACCCAGGGACCCAGGCAGGGCCAGTGTCTTCTGGGCACAGCATTCCTAGACCCATGTGTGACCCTTACTCAAAAGGGCAAGGAAAGGAGCCCTCCAGCCTCATGCTGGGCTTTCTAGGATAAATGCCCTTTCCATTAGGGAAAGAGATTCATTGTACTTTACAGATGAATGAACTCAGGGAGCAACAGGGAACAATTCAGTAAGCCTGGAAGGCACAGAATGGCACGTGGAGCTATATTCTCAGGACACTGCTAATTGTGCAGTGTCGATTTCCTCAGTGACACTGGACATGACTCCAAAGACTCCTAAATCTACACGTCTAGCTCCGATCTTGCCCCTACACCCATATTCTGCAATGCTGGCTGTCTCTGGGGAGCTCTGTTTATATGTACTATGATTACCTTCAACTCAGCATGGCCAAGCTCCTGAGGGTCCTTCCACAAACTGTTTGATTTTCATTTGCTGGTCTTACCACGCTCAAGTCTGAGACTGGCATCCTGGTATCTCCCGAACATTTGAGCATCTCTATTTGCTATTTCCAAACGGTCACAGAGACCTACACTATATTCAGGACAGTCTGTGATTTCAAACGATGGCATCCCACCCTCACCACTGCAAGCCCAGGGCTGCTGGCTTCATGGGGACCTGTGCCTGCCTCCTCTCCGTCCTGCCGTGCGCCGCTGCCGGACCAATCCATCTGAAGTTAGACGTGGGTTGCTTTCCACCCCCAAATCCTAAAATTAAAGCTGTTTTTCCTGCCAAGGTTCCCCGCCCAAACTGTGCATCTGAATGCCTGGGGAGACTTTGCCAAGGCAGATGCCACACTGCACGCCTGAGACTCTGAGTCAGTACAGCTGAGGGGGTCTGGGCTGTGTCTGCAGGAGCTTCCAGGTGACTTGATGGGACAGGTGGCACAGATAACCCCCAGATACTGTGTCAGCCTTCGAGGACCTCTGTGGTCTGGCCTTGACATAGTGGTGTGCTTTGCTTGATTCCACCTAAGCGAATGAGGGCCCTTCTCACACCTTTCCCCATCCTGGCAGGTCCCCTCACACCTCACCCCATCTCAGTCCTCCAGACTCTGCTCAGTCCTAACTCCCTTCAAAGCTTCTGCTCACCCAGCCTTTCCTTTCTCTGAGCCTCTCACCAACCTAGGGTCTGTGATTCATCCATTGAAACTTAATGGCTGTGTTAAAGGGATTTGGGTCTCTAATTGGACTGCAAGCTCCTTAAGGACGGAGACCATGCCTTTTACATTTTCATACATTTTTATAGTCCTAGACACACAAAAAGTACTAAAAAATACTCCACAGTAATGGCAGACTTTGGTGCATCTGAAATCATGACATCATTTTTCATCCATGCCTACCTTGCACCCTATATTCATTCCTGTCCTCCCCCTTTCCCGGCAATGTCTCACCCGTATGCCGGGCAAACTCTCACACAATTCCAGCACAAAGTTTCTAGAGCCTCAAGCCATTGGGGATCCTTCTTGTCTTGTGAAACTGCAAAGCCTACAGATTCTCCTATGAGACATCAACCCGGTGCCAGTGCCCTTTCCCGTGGCTGAATCTCTCCTAAGGCTCTGCCTGATTTTTCATGCCTGCCAATCCTTCCTGGAGCCGCACACTGGGCAGTTGGATGGGATGGTGGGGAAAAACCTCGTAATGATTTCCCTCTCATGAGTTTGCTGCTGCCCCTTTACTGCCTCTAAGTTAATGTGTGTGGTTTCTAGCAGGTACTGGGGATAGGAATATGCCAAGGGGAGGGAGAGGTAGTATTGCTTCCTGGGAAGGTTCTGTCAAACAGTTGCCATGGCCCCAAGGGAAGATGGAATGTGAGCGGGAATCAGATTCAGAAATCCTCCCTCTGCCCTGGGCTGAATTTTGGCTAGAAAGACCTTGGAGGTTTGGCTGTGACACTTGCTTTGGAAAATGCTTCCATTCTGCACACAGATGAGGGTTCTGATGCCTCCAGGAGGATTAGTTTCCTAGACACCAGCCCTTCTCCAGAGGCTCCTCCCCAATAAGTTTGGTTGGGAGTGATGTCCTCCTCTCCACATCTTGGAAGATGAGGGTAATTTCTCTCGTTGACTTTGCCAGGCTCTCTAAACACTATGAGAGCTGTCCCGGGTCCCTGAGAGCTGCCCCTGGGCTTGGAGCCTTGCAGAGCCCATTTAGGTGCAGATCACAGGCAAAACTCTATATTCCAGGACACCCACTTTACTCCCACTTTACACATCCTCTGGGGATGTGTCACAGCGATGATAGTAGCTGCTCTGGCAGGGGCGGCCCTGAGTGGCAATTACCGTCAGGGGGGCATTCCTCCGTGTGGCATGACTGGTACTTGGCTCTCCGACCCAGGCAGTATCTTCCTCCATTCTGAGGCTCGGGGTCCTCGCACTCACGGTGTGAAAACTGCACTCCTCCTCCACAGGTCCGAGAACATTCTCCCCAGGGTCCCCACGGTGCCCAGCCTCCATCTACCACGGGCTGCAACATACAATGGCACACTGAATGAGGAGCAAAGGCCAGGAGGCTTCAGTGTCTGTGCCACTGGGTGGCCAAAGCCCTGGCTTCCTCATCTAGTCATTCTCATCTTGGTGTATGGAGCACCGTAAACTGCCTCAATCATTTGTTTAAGGACTGTGTGGCCTTCATGGCTTTGTGAGCACAGAGACGAGGCTGGACTCATTCACTACTGACTCCCCAGTGTCTTAAACAGTGCTTTATGTTTAGTAAGGTGCTCAGTAGACTGCTGAATGAATGAATGACACTCTTTTATGGGAATAAGGTTGCATATAATGCAGTGGTTCTCCATTGGGGCGAAGTTTGCCCTCCAGAGGACATTTGGCAATGTCTGGAGATATTCCGGTGGCTACAGCTGGGGAAGGTGTATGTTACCGCATTTAGTGGGTAGAGGCCAGGGATGCTGCTCAACATCCAGCAATGGACAGGCCCCACAGTAACAATTATCCTGCCCCAAGTGTCCCTAGTGCCAAGGTAGAGGAACTCTGGCCTAAAGGAAGCAGCCCTGGGAGGTGTTGCCAGAGTCTACCAGCCACTGGTTCCAGTGATAGGATAATGCCTGGGAAAGAAACAGAATTGCTTTTTATTTGTTTGTTTTTTTGAGACAGAGTTTTGCTCTGTCGCCCAGGCTGGAGTGCAATGGCGTGAATTCGGCTCAGTGCAACCTCTGCCTCCTGGGTTCAAGTGATTCGTGTGCCTCGGCCTCTTGAATAGCTGGGATTACAGGCACACACCACCATGCCTGGGTAAATTTTGTATTTTTAGTAGGCCGGAGTGCAGTGGTATGATCTTGGCTCACTGCAACTGCTGCCTCCTGGGTTCAAGTGATTCTCCTGCCTCAGCCTTCTGAGTAGCTGGGATTACAGGCGCCCACCACCACACTTGGCTAATTTTTGTACTTTTAGTAGAGACAGGGTTTCACCATGTTGGTGAAGCTGGTCTCGAACTCCTGACCTCAGGTGATCGACCCATCTCAGCCTCCCAAAGCGCTGGGATTACAGGCATGAGCCACTGTGCCCGGCCTGATTCTATGAATATGTATTTTCTGATCTGACTGTTCTTAAAAATAGAGGCCGCACATCATTCCATGATCATTTCACGTCAACCTCTCCCTGCACTTAGTTCGGCTCTGCCTCTGGGGGTCGGTGGCAGATCCTTCTCCTCAATAACATGTGATGAGAAGGAACAGGGTGAATGGGACGTGGCTGAGGATCAATCCATGAATCCTGTGCCAGTTGAGGCTTAGGACAAGAGTATGGAGCTTACCTGGTGCAGGCAGGCTCAGAAGGCTCAGAAGCCTCAGAAGGCTCGGTGCAAAAGACATGTACTGAGGAGTGCTTGGACTACCCCGGCAATTCAGCGCTGGCGGGGACCGGGCTGTGAAACCCAGTGGATGCTGTTTCATAGTGATGGCTCCATGACTCACCGTAAGAGAAATGTGATCAGCCTCACGGTTTGGATGTATTAAGAGCAGGGCAAAGAAGTGAATCATTTAAAAACCCTCACTGGCACTGCCTTGGTTTTTCTTGTGAGTTTACTCTATCCTGGGCCAAGTTTTTTTTCTGCCTGGCCAGAGGCAGCTCTGATTCTCTCTCCTCTCCTCCTCTTTGAGTACGGAATTCCCACAACTGCTCTCATTCTCCCAACCTCTAATTATGCATTCAGTTCAAGCACAGGCAGGCTGTGAACACTTTTCACTCAATTCTTGATGGAATTTATTCCACGTGTCTCTCTGTGTTCATGATGGAATCGACAGTGGCTCCAGTCTGTTGTGTGCCCACCTTCCTGTTTCCACACCTCTCACCAATCTGCATCTGCACCAGCCCTGAGTCAGTCCCAAAGCAGCTCCCTAATGTCTGGAGCCATGGCAGTGTCAACCCACTGAGTGAGGGTGAGCCTCCACGGGCTCCTCACTGTGAGGATAAATATACTTGGTTTGTTTGTTAAAAAATGAGTGATTTTACCTAGAAGTCCTGTGTTGCAGCCTGGCCCAAAGTTTGTTTTTTTGGAGACAGGGTCTCCCTCTGCTGCCCAGGCTAGAGTGCAGTGGCATGATCATGGCTCACTGCAGCCTCAAACTCCTGAGATCAAGTGATCCCCTGCCTCAGTCTCCCGAGTAGCTGGGACTACAAGTGTGAGTCACCAGGCCTGGCTTATTTTTTAATTTTTTGTAGAGACAGGATCTCACTATGTTGCCCAGGCTGGTCTCGGTTCAAGTGATCCTTCTGCCTCAACTTCCCAAAGTGCTGGGATTCTGGTGTGAGCCGCTCTGCCTGGCTGTCTCTCGGTTCATGACTCTCAAGTGTGGTCCCCCCTCGAGAACAGCCCTCAGTCCTCCCCATTTCCTTTTGTTTCTCCTTTCTCCTTCCCAGTATCCTCAGGGGCTGTCCCTCACCTTGGGCCTCTCCACTTCCTCCTCAGGTAGACAGCTGCCTTCTGAGCAGAGGTGCCCAGGCCCGCACGGCGTGCCGTCAGCCCAGGGCAGGCTGCCATTCTTCGTGTGGCACAGGGGCTCAGCCCCATCAGTGTGGCACCAAAGCTGGGCGCAGATGTCCTGAGCAGAAGTGTTGGGGCAGTGGTGGAAATCCGGCCCAAAGATCTGCCTGCACTGCTGGTCCAGCTGGTACAGGGCCATGCGGCCCGGAAGGCCTGTGGGGAGGGGCAGGGCCGCGGCAGGGGCGTCCAGGAGACAGTCTCCTGGGAAAAGAGGAAGCAGGGGCGTAAGAACGCACGCAGGGGCGCCACCCTCTCAGCTCTTCATGGCCTGCGATGGATGGCACTGAAGGTCTAGGCGTCACGACTTCTTGACCTGCCACTAAAAGCTGTCACCACTCGATGATCTCGTGAGAGCATGCCTATCGGTTGCAAAGGTTTTTCAGGACCGACTTTCTTTTGCTGTCCTGAACATGTAGGAAGCATTGCTCCCGACATTCAGTGTATACCCAGTGAATACCAGCTAACGCAATATTCACCCACATCACAATCTAACCGTGCTCCTCAAAGTCACAATATGCAAACGAAGACCAACTAATGCTGCCTGGATAATCTTATTTTTGCATCATACATGTCCCTGTCTCCCTTAGTAAGAAGAATTTAGAATATTTCATGGCTTTACCAACAACTCCAACCAATTAAAATTGTTTTTTCTTTAATCCCCTCTTCTGAGAAGCAATTTTTTTTTTTTTGAGACAAAGTCTAGCTCTGTTGCCCAGGCTGGAGTGCAGTGGCTCGACCTTGGCTCACTGCACCCTCCGCCTCCTGGGTTCAAGTGATTCTTCTGCCTCAGCCTTCTGAGTAGCTGAGACTACAGGCATGTGCCACCACGCCTGGCTAATTTTTTGTATTTTTGGTAGAGACGGGGTTTCACCATGTTGGGCAGGCTGGTCTTGAACTCCTGACCTTGTGATTCACCTGCCTCAGCCTCCCAAAGTGCTGGGATTACAGGCGTGAGCCACTGCACCCGGCTTCCTTCCTTCCTTCCTTCCTTCCTTCCTTCCTTCCTTCCTTCCTTCCTTCCTTCCTTCCTCCCTCCCTCCCTCCCTCCCT
>NW_016805082.1:237349-261990 GCF_001698545.2 Rhinopithecus bieti | reverse complement strand
TCCCTCCCTCCCTCCCTTCCTTCCTTCCGTCGTCTCTTTTGGTCACCCAGGCTGGAGCCAGTGGCGTGATCACGGCTTACTGGCAGCCTTGATCTCCTAGGCTCAAGTGATCCTCCTGCCTCAGCCTCAGCCTCCCGAGTATCTGGGACCACAAGTGCGCGCCCCACGCCTGGCTCCAATCCTTTGAACCAGCCCCCCGCCCTCTTGCTCTCACAGGACGCAGTCATTGCCTCTGCCATGCCTGAGCTGTTGTAGGTTCGTCTCTCCTCTGTGCTATGTGCTTCTATTCCTTCAAGCGCTGCTCAAACCCTCCTCCTTCAGACAACCTTCTCAGATGACTTCCCCCTGCTTTGTGACTCATCTAAATTAGCCCAGAACTGCTGCTGGAAGATGGCATGGCCAGGAAGAGCAGACTTCGGGGGTGGTGTGAATGCCCCAGCATGGGAGGCTGGCTGGGACTCAGCTCCAAGGGCCCTGTGAGGAGGCACTGCTGGAGGGGTCCCTGCGCCAGCAGCAGTGGAAGGAGGCCCACGGGGACAAGCGGGGCGGGGTTGCCAGTGCCTACCGTGCCCGCCGTCCAGGAGCTCCGTGAGGTACATGGCGCTGCAGGGGGACCAGGGCAGCGTCTGGTTCAGGTGGACGAACAGCGGCGCCATCATGTGGTGCTTGCCCATGGGCCCGAAGAGCCGCGTGCAGGGCTTGGAGTCGTCGTGCGGCATGCTGAGGACGTGCCCTGGGAAGAGAGGCCTGGTCCACTCTGCCCTGTCCTGTCTGAGGGCGCCTCACCCGGCCCAGTTAGGGACAGAGATGGAGCTCCTCAGGGTAGTAGCCACCCCCTCACCCTCAGAAGATTTCTGCGTTGGGCTTTCCCCTGCGCTTTGCTCTTCCAGGACGCCTTCTCAGATGACTGAGAAACACGGATACCCCTTTATTTTCTGCCTCAGCCTGTCCTAAATTTGGATCTAGCTCTATTATTTGCTCTCTTACATGACAGTCCCTGGACCATTGTTCTTCCCCCAGATCCTATGGCTTAGCTTGTGCACAGCGCCGCGCCTCCACCCCAGCACCCGTCTGGTGTCCTGGCATTCATCGGGTGACCTGTGATCATCATGTATTTTGGCCATGTGCTCGGGGTGGGAGTGGAGTTTGTTCAGCACCATCAAGCGCGGTATCTGTTTGTATACAGCCACCCTGTCAAAATCACGAGGAGCCATTCCTAAGCGAGGGCCACATACTCCTTAGGAGCTACGCGACCTTGGCTCTGGAAGTGCAGTTCCTGCTGATGTGGTGAAGTGGGCTTTGGCAAGGCAACTCTTACCGAGTTCATGGGCCAGGGTGTGGGCTGCCTGGAGCCCCTCATCCTCGATCACGGAGCAGCTTTTGTTGGGGTCACAAATGGTCCCGATGTCTGCCACACCCAGGGTGTCACACAGCCCCTCCTGCCCACAGAAGTTCTGCTTGGTGGGGAGAGAGCAAGAGAGTGCATCAGTGTGTGTGTGTGGTGTGCTGCAGGCCTCCGGGGACAGGGGTGGCCAGTGTGCACGTGGGAGTGGACCACCGAGCATCCCATAACATGCTTGCTGGCCTGTGCATCACCTGTGTTTATTGAGCTTTTAAATTAATGAAATTATTATTATTATTTTTTGAGATGGAGTCTTGCTCTGTTGCCCAGGCTGAAGTGCAGTGGCATGATCTCAGCTCACTGCAACCTCTGCTTCCAGGGTTGAGGCTATTCTCTTACCTTAGCCTCCCGAGTAGCTGGGACTACAGGCATGCACCATCACACCTGGCTAATTTTTGTATTTTTAGTAGTGATGGGGTTTCACCATGTTGTCCAGGCTAGTCTCAAACTCCTGACCTCAGGCAATCTGGCCTCTGGCCTCCCAAAGTGCTGGGATTACAGGCGTGAGCCACCACGCCCAGCCTAAATTAAATTTTAGAGACGAGGTCTGGCTATGTTGCCCAGGCTGGAATGCAGTGGCTATTCACAGGAGTAATTGTAGCTCACTTAGCCTCAAACTCCTGGGCACCAGTGATTCTCTCACCTCAGCCTCCCAAGTAGCTGGGACTACAGGTGCTTGCCATGTGCCCGGCTGAACTTTTTTAAGGAGGGCGAAGCAACAGCAGGTTCAACGTGTCTGGATATCCCACCTAGTGGCCTTGCTTTATTGGTTCTTTTTGTGTTTATGGTCAAGACAGTTCACCCCCCCGTCTTTCTAAATTGGAGAGTAACCTGTGAAATTTTGTTTTGTTAAAAAATAAAAACAGCCTATAATCTTTGCATTTTGAGAGGCCAAGGCAGGTGGATTGCTTGAGTCCAGGAGTTGGAGACAAGCCTGGGCAATACAGTGAGAACCTGTCTCTACAAAAAGTAAAAAAAAAAAAAAAAAAAAAAAAATTAGTTGGGTGAGGTGGCTTGTGCTTGTGGTCCCAGCTACTCAGGAGGCTGAGGTGGAAGGATCATTTGGACCTAGCAGGCAGAGGCTGCAGCGAGCTGTGATTGTGCCACTGCACTCCAGCCTGCGTGACAGAGCGAGACCTCGTCTCAAACAAAACAAAACAAAACAAAATTAAAAACAAAAAAGAATATGAAATACAGAGGCTATCAAGATGGATTTCTGAGTGACAAGATCAGGAAATCTCCATCTGTCTTCACATCAGCCACTCATGTAAGGGAGCCTGTTCTGTGTTCTAAGCTGGCTGCATCCTGAGGCTGGCTGGGACTTCAGAGGCTTTTTGTGGTGACAGGACAGCATAGTCGTTCAGAACATGACCCTATAGCAGCACTGTCTTGGCTGGCCTATGGGCACTGCCACTATGTGGCAAGAGAGGTGTGTGGCCACTCTGCACCTCAGTTTCTTCTGTTACAAAATGGGGATAACACCAGGACCGGCCCGGTGGGACCATTATGAGACTGAAGGAGCAGACGGGGCCTGGCACACATGATCACTCTCTTGCTTTCAGGAAGCTGTCTGTTTAAATCATGCCATGTAGGTGGGCAGCCCTCCCGCTGTGGGCAAATCTTGAGGGGACCCCCTGGCTACCTGCCCCATGTTTTACAACCACTGCAGCTAGAACTACTCCCTTCATTCTAAACCCAGATCTCTCACTCGGCAGCTCGAGCCCATTTCTTCTTGTTATGTGTGACCTCAGGAGACAGCTGGTCACAAACTTTTGGAAGACAGCCCTTACAAGATTCTTCTCCTTCCCTTGCAAATACCTCACACTTGTCCTCATGACCTCCTCCTCATCATTCCGGGCATGAGGCTCTGGCGTCCAGCTGGGGCCAGCAGGGAGACGTTTCCCATGTTTGGGCAGGCCTCGTGGTCCTCCCTTTGATCTGCCCATCCCGTCTCCCTTCCTCCCCAGGGCTTCCGGAGCCAGGCACGGACCTGTCTGGTGAGCAGGATGGCCGTGTCGTAGTGCTCCGGGTGGCGGTCGCTGGGCTGGTTGAAACGCCGCTGCCAGTTGCAGAAGTTGCGCAGTGTAAGCCCCCCGTTGTCGGACACCTCTGGGCCCCCTTTTTCATCTTCTACAATCAGCACTTTTACCACCATCAGGTTGATGGAATTCTTGATGCTGGGGTGCTTGTAGATTCGGGCTGCCACAGACATTAATGTGAGGATGTGGTTCTGTCAGGAGGGAGGAGACAAGAGGCAGAGTGAAGGGTTAAGTCTCAGGGCCCCCGGCCTGGCCTGTCCGCTGCCATCACCTCTTTTTATGCGGCTGAGCATCAGATTCTTACCAAAGCCTCACAATACCCCCGAGGCCTCCGCGTTACTCCCTTCATTTTGCATGTGAGAAAACAGGCTCAAGAACCTGCCCAAGGTCACAAAGCTGATGCATGAACAGCAGCCTTTGAACCCCAGACCTGCCTCGCTCCGAACCTGTGCGTCTAACATTCAGACCAGCTTCATGGGATGACCTACATCCAAATTCATTAAAACCCAAAACCCGAAATTTATAGTGCATTTCAAGTGCGTCAATAGTCATATATGGCTCGTGGCTACTGTACTGGAATGTGCAGATAGAAAGTTCTGCTGGACGGCATGGCTTATTCTGCCTGAATCCTGACACTGTCTCCCTGCCAACCACCCCCACCCATCCCTGGCCTCAGCCCAGAAACAAAGTTCTGAGCGCTCAAGCTTAGTAGAGTTCCCTCTTAGAATCCAGCTGAGCATTTTCATGCTGCCGTTGGGGTAACTCTACTCTTCAGGGTGGGAATTGTTAACACTGAAAACTTTGTTGTGATAATCACTCCCAACAACAGTTACTCTGCCACATTACCTCAAAGAATTCTCACAGTCACTTCATGAAGAAGGTGCTGCAATTCCATTTCCCGAATGAGGAAAGTCATGCAAATTAGCTCGTCGAAGGTCGCACAGCTATTGAAACCAGGAGGCCAGCCCAGGTGTGCCTGTCTCTGAGGTCCACCGCGCTCTCATCAGGTTTCCCAGGGCTTGGCTTCCTGGTGTCTGCCTGGACAGCCCCGAAGGGTTCATTCCCTCCTGACTGGGGCTTGAGAGGCTCCCGTGGGCCTCAGCGGACCCACGTGCTTAGGATCTCACCTGCTCTCCCTTCCACCCAGGCTGGCCAACAGAACGTACATCACTGCTTGGCCTCTGTCTTGTCCCTGGGCTGCCAACTGCTCCCCCACTGGATTCCAAGGCTTGGAGAAGAGGCCAGATGGGAACTCGCTCTCCTGCCTCGGTGACCCCTTGAAGTGGCCCTCTTTGAGCATTTTGTGGAAGGGGAGACACAGGGGCAGAGGTGGGTGTTCCTTGAGCCTGGAGTGTGGTCAGCTGGGCAGCACCTGCTTGCCCTGCCTCTCTGATCCCTAGATCACCACCTCTCGGGAGCCCCTCTTCCGCTTCTCCTGTGGTCTGGAAGGTGGGAGTGGAAGGAGGAGGAAGGAAAGGGTAGAGAGGGACATTCCATTGGGTGAGGCCATGTGTGGGCGTTCCTGATGAATCCCATTATTTGTGAATGGGATCTGTCTGTTCACCTCGCAGGCAATGAGCCAGGTATTTTGTTAGCCCTACAAGCAGGGGTTGGCAGGTTACTTGGTGTGTCAAGCACTCCAGCAGTGTTTAGGCTGATGTAAACATCTTATCAACAAGGCTGAAACTTGGCACTTGCTCCTGGAGTTGGATTCTGGAGGGAAAAAAAGCAATCACATCATTATGCAACTGGGGGTGAGCACTGAGGAATGGTAGCTTGCCGAGACGAACTCCTGGCTGGGTCTTTGCTGTTTCCAGGAGGCCAACAGTATCCTGATCTCTCGAAGAAGGACCAGGGTCTGATGGGCCAGGGACCAACCCCTGGAATTTCTTCTGAGGCAAACTGCGACCATCATCACAAGATTTCTTCCCATTGAGTCCAGTTTCACAATCTCAAATTGGGGGAGATGAGGTCGTACAAGGAAGGTGTGAAGCTAAGGAACACCAGCTGCTAAGCTTTGGGACTGAGACAGCTCAGTACCAGGAGCTAAAGATGGGAGGTTGGGGCAAGTCTGTGTGCCCACGTTGAGCAGATTGGAGGGAGGCTGAGTGAGAGACGAGGCAGTGCTCACGTCCTCAGTGAAGACCGGAGGAAGGCAAGGGTTAACCCCTGATCTTCCTGCAGGATAAACCACTGCTTGAAGATCAGGGCCAGACAGCACAAGGAGCTTCCTGGCCCTCAGGTCCCCAGAGAGCTCCTTCTCTGTAGCTCAGGTTGCTCATATCATTGTCTTCTCCAGACGGTGCCTAGCTGTCAGGCAGGGCTGGCTTCAGAGCCATTTAGCTTCAAGGGGTGGGCTGGACTTGAGGACGTCTGAAGGTCCTTCTGGCCGTTGTCTCAGAAGATACTTTTCATTTTCAAGAAGGCTAGGAGGATTCCATGACCCAGGGTTCCCTTCCAAATCCCAGCTCCCGATCCCACCGACCTCTCCTTATCTCTTGTTCTACTGACTTTTTGATTTTCCCCTCCCAGTCCGCTCTTCTGATAAATGACCACAGGAACGCCTCACATATGCAGTGCGTCTCACAGTTCCCTAGGGAGAAGGACCACTGAGGCTGGGTGAGGTGGGTGACCTCAGGGCTGTGAGCCTTTGGTTCTGCCCCGATCCCCTAGGCTCAAAGGACAGGCCTGACTTAGAGTCCCGTGGGGATCAGGCCTGCGGCTGGTCAAGGAGGAAGTCAGATGCCTTGCTCCACCTCCTGGTGCCGATTTATACCTCCCTGCTCCCCACACCAGTGCAGGCTGCGTGTGAAAAATGTGAACGGGGTCCTGGCCCCCCTGAGGAGGAGAGGCCTCAGCACAGCATACAACGCCCCAAAACCATGACAGGTCGGTGGGAGCCCACAGTCAGCCCGGCCAGGGTGTCAAATGATCTGCGCTTGAATGACTTGGGGATCCCATACTCTTAACTTTTGTTAAGGAGAGGCGGCGTTTTTTAGGGAGTCTGCTCCTGCATGAGTGACCCCAGGGCCTGGAATAGAGATGAACATCAGGCCAGTCAGGGTGGCTCATGTCTGTAACCCCAGTACTTTGGAAGGCCAAAGTGGGAGAATCACTTGAGACCAGCCTGGGAAACATAGTGAGATCCTGTCTCTGTTAAAAAAAAAAAAAATGGATTTAAAAAAATGATAGTAATAACACCCTGGCCTGTTGGGTGGGCCAGAGCACCTTTTGGTTATTTGAGATACGAACAAGGAGATTCCTTCCTCAGAGCTCCCATGGTAGCGGAGGCCAGCTGCGGTGGGTGATGGGGACAGGCCGGCCTCCTCTCGCCCGATGTTGTCATTACACCGAGCCGGTTTGCGCTTCACCTGCAGCTCCACTGCTTTCTCTTGTGGCACGCCCAGTGGGAGGCCAGGAGAGGAAAAGTGGCCCTGGGAAGCCCTTGCGTCAGCATCTGGTGCAATGCCTCTTCCTTCCTGACGTCTCTAGGGCCTGAGACTGAGCTGGGGGTATGGAGATGGAGAAGCAAAGGGAGAGGAAAGAAGTGAGAGGAGAAAAGAATGACCTGCACCATATCCTTCATCTCCTCTTGTTCTCCAAACAGCAAAGGGCAATGTCGCCTCTTCAAAGCACACATGCTGAACTATAAGTCAGCCTTCACTGCTGAGCCTGGGCAAACTGAAAGAGAAGATTCCTCTGCCGTGTGGAACAGCAAAGCTGAAACAGTGGTGGCCGGCACTCTGATGTCATGGGTTAGCCCATCCTCCCCACTTTAACAAATGGTTTCCATCACTGAAGGCAACGCTAGCAATAGCCACACCTTGCTGAGTATCTCCTCTAAACCAGGCAGCAGGTCAGGTGCAGTCCATATTTTGTTTCATCCCCAAGACAAGGCTAGGATGTTGGTATAACTGCTCCTACCTGAAATAATCGAGGTACAGAGAAATAGGTGACTTGCTCAAGGACACTACGTTATTTCTATTTCGTTCCAAAGTCTATGTTCTTAGTCTCTGCACTGACTGCCACCCATCTTTGCTGCTGTAAGGAAAACTGCAGCCTAGCCAAAGCAAACCCAAGGCTTGCAAGCAGCAAGTCCGCCTGTCATTGCCTATGCACACCCCACCTCCTGGGGGATGGGGAGGGGCGATCTTTGGACACTGAAACATTTTCTTTGGGAAATACTCCATATCTTTGATCATTCTGACTACAGCAGACATAAGGGATGGAAAAGATGCATTCTTTTGCCAATGGGAAAGGAAAACGCACATGTAACACTTGTCTTTCTCCCTGGTAGCTACAGAGCGGAGGGTGTGGGGACATGAATCTGTCTCTGTTGTCATCCAAACCAGGATACCCTTGAGAGGGAAAGACGGTAGGATTAGTAATGATGCCAGAACAGGTAGAAACTGGGACGCTGCTGGACAACCTGGGCTCCATGCCCACTTTAGTATCTAGTGTCTTGTGGAAGACATTTTCCCCAGAGCACGCAGATAAGGGGGCATGGAGATGGCTGTGACATTCTGGGGACCCTGAAGTCAGTTCCCAGAATCTGACCTCCTGCGAGTGTTCTGCTGGGCCTTTGGGAAGATGAGCGCCACTTTTCAGACCCTCTCTGCTAAGAAGAGGGCTCAAAAACTCTGCTCACTACAGGAGCACTGACGGGACAGTCGTTCCAGGCTGGTGAGAGTGGGTACTGCCACGCTGCCCCTCCATCCCACCCCGGGTTCACACAGGGGACAGTGAGCAGCAGCCGGATGTAGACGGAGCTAATGGAGTCTTCCCAGGTGGTCCCTCCTTTCAGAAAGGCCCCTCTGTCTGAGCTCCTTAACTCTGAAACCAGATAAGAAGGTGGGAGGCCGGGGCCCCTTTTGTCCTGGGATTAAGTGAACTCAATTGACAGAGTTCTGGAAAACTTCATTGTCGCTTAACAGTGAGACCAGCCTCGGCAATGGTGCATTCTTTCTCTCAGCCTCCATGGTGGTTTCTCCGCGGGATAGGACCTCACAGCGGGCCTGGACGGCTTTGAACTGCTGGATTTAAGGACCCACTCCCACAACACCCTCGTCCTGAGAAAGAGGCTGCCTGGTGGGATAAGAGTGCTCAGGAATCAGCTTTGGGAGATGGGCTGCAGGCCCAGCCCTGCCACCTCCTGATCCTGATCAGTGCTGTCTGATCCTGAGGAAGCCACATGTCCCCTGTGGGCCGTGCAGTCTCCCTCTGTCCCGGTCACAGGTATTTTCATGGAGGTGACGTGTGTGCAGTCACGCTGTGAATTGAACATGCTCAGAGAGTGGCTAAACCTTCCAGAAGACTAGCTCGTCATGAAGCAGCCACACAGGCGCTGAGACCGGGATTGGTCACCTAGTCCAGGTGTCTTGCTTCACAGATGAGGAACTCTAAGCCCTAGAGGGGTAAAGGCTCTTCTCATCCTCACACACCCCTGATTACCAAGATACCCCAGAGTGCCTTCCCTCTGTGTGAATGAGGTCTCTACATAAAGGACTGGCTTCCATTTGCAGTAGGTGGGTGTGGGCAGGCAAGGTCTTGAGGCACGGGAACTTGATTTTCATTCTTTCTCTCAGCTGGGCTCATGGACCTGTTTTCAGAAGCCCAGGGGACTGAGCTGAGACAGGCACACCTGTCCTGCAGCATCTCCGAGGCTGCTCAGCTCATCACAGCGGAGGGGCCCGAGGGTGGTCCTGGACACAGCTGTACCTCAGTCCCTCCCCCACCCGCCACGGTGGCAGCAGGAGTGCAGGTGGGCTGGGACATGAGACCCAAGGTGGAGGTGGCGGGGCTGGTCTCCCTGAGGGAAGACTTTCCTTCCAGGTGGGACTCAGAAGTCAACCCCCTACGGAGAGGAGTTTGGTCTTCAGAGGCGCCTGATGCCTGGTTTGCTGTGCTGTCCTGGTCCAGGTGGGCTGGCTGGGTGTGCAGGTGCCAATGTGCAGCTGGGAAAGGTCCAGAAATGTATGTTTGTGGGGCATGGGGAGCGGGTCAAGCAGGGGCCAGATCGCCCGGTCAGGAGTCTCATGAGGATGGCAATGCCTGGGTGTCTCCGACACAGGGAAAGCCGACTTGTCTGGGGCAGCAAACCTGGACTTTAAGATGAAGGGAACAAAACCGGGTGCAAACCCCAGCAGAGTGTCCTGCTTCAGCAGCCGGGGCATCCTGGGGCCGGGCCTCAGACCATGTCTGCCTCTAGATAGCTAGAATGTCTGGAGATGTGAGTATGTCCCTGAGGCAAATACTCAGTTATCTCCAGCATCCAGGTGATCAGCTCAGAGAGTGAGACAGTCTGGCCCTGAAGGCTGAAAAATGGACTTTCTCTGCTGGCAGAGTTCTTGTTGGCTTTCCTATGTTTTGGTTCTCAGGCAAATGTCAGAATCTGTTCCGTGTGTGGAAATAGAGGGGCACAGCACCCCACTCTGGGTTTGCAGTGGGTGCATCTTAGCTTCTTTCTGGTGGAGCCCGCTAGGAGTCAGGTGTGGGGGTCCTAAAGAGATGGAAGAAGCCCTCTTCTTGCCCCTCTCCTGCCACACTCTCTAGTACTTGCTTAAAGAAAGGAGTCAGAGAAGAGGGCTGGTGCTCCCACTGCTCCCTGCTCTCAGGGCAGGCAGGGAAACAGATACTAAATCAGCGTGACCCAAAGCTCATGAGGCAGACTGCCTTGGCGGGCCGGAGCTGCTCTGCTGTGCTTTGCGGGAAGCAAATACCACAAGGGCTTGCATGGGCGCCTGTCTGGGGTGTAATCAGCACCTGCAGTAGCCAGAGGAGCAGCCATGTGGACTCTCACCCACAGCCCTTCCCATCCTATGCGTCTGTTTCTCCCTGGGTCTTTCCTACCCTGCCTTTCCCAGTGATAGAGGGTGAGAAAGATGGGGGTGAGAAACAGAAGGCCTCCTTGTCTGGACTATTCTGTACAGGCGATGCCTATGCCCTTGGGGCCCCCAGCAGTCAGGCACAGGCTGAGCCTAGTATGGGGTCCAGGCCAAGAAAGCCATCACCACAAAGTGTCAGCTTAGCTGCCACATTGCCAGGATCCCTGTTTCAGGGAACTGTGACCTAGGCAGGTCAGTTCTTCCTTCCCTGGCACATCTCTGGTTTTGTGCTCCTTAGGGGCCAAGAGCACCCCTCTCCTGGAAACCTTACCCTCCTTTCCTCTTGAAAAAGCCTTCACTTGGTCTTTAGGGGAGAAACTGGGGTTTAGGACAACATAGACACCTCTTGCTGAGTCAGCACCATCTTTGCATCTAGTTAGAAAGGGTCTGGTTAGGTATCCCTTCCCTGGACTCTGTTTTTCTCCCCTGTTTAGGTAAGAGCTGTGTCTGGGCAAAGGGCAGCTGGGTGGACCAAGTGTGGGTCTGGCTTTACCAGAGACACTCACCCAACGAGCTCCTCCCAGTCCCTGCTCCCCTCGCGTTTCCACCAAAGCTTCAGTTCCTGGGCTGAGCCCCTGGGCAGGAGTTCTCTGCCCCTCCCTCTTGTGCTGGCTGCTGGCACTGCCAAGTTCTGCTGAGGCTGAGTGCCAGGTTGGCAAGGTAGTTCATGCCCCATTGATCACAACCAGCTGGCTGCACAGAAGTTGGGCAGCCCCTCTCCAGGTTCAGCTCCTTTCAAACAATGTCTTTTGCTTATGGCGACCTCCATACCCAAGGGAATCGGACAGCCATCTCTTTCCATCCCATCTGCCTTTCCCTGGGAGCCTCTCAGATCTGAGGCAGTAGAGGACTGAGAGGTGGGAGTGGGAGCTATTCCTAAACGCTCAATTTTCGTCTGCTGGGAGAGGCAGGTGCAGGGGAGTGCGTTGATACCCACTTTCGGGTCAGTGTGCCACGTGCCGCGGGAGATTCGGATGAGAGGGATGAGCGTCTGCAGCCCCCTCTAAACTGGAAGGGACCCGGGGGTGGGGGCGCAGGGAGCTAGGGTGGCAGAAGTTCAGAAAAGAGTTACTGCTCTTTCTCAGAAAGGAGAGAGTCTCGTTTGGGGTCAGGCTGGAAAAGATGAGCGGGAAGGGTTTTTTGGAAGGGGAGATTTTAGAGACGCTGGGAGGCGTCTGGGGGGCCTCCGGGCACTGCGGCTGGAGGAGGCTCTCAGTCCTACCTGCAGGTCGGCCCCGTAGAAGGCAGCCATGGACGCATCGGCCACCAGCAGCGTCTCCACGAAGCGCGCCTCCGACACAAACCGCTTGGTCCTACTCGTGGCCCCCAGGGGCGGTGGCAGCTCGCTAGCGCCTTCTGCCTCCTCTTCTTGGCTCTCCTCCTCGCTGTGCTCCTCGTTGTCTCCTCTCTCCTGCCTCTGACCCGCTCCCGTCTCCACCGCCCACTCGGGTCCTCGCGGGAGGGGGCGGGCTCCGGCGGGACCCCAGCGCTGCAGGCGGTGCGGCTGACCCAGGGAGCCCCCCGCGCCCTGCGGCTGGATGGTGAACTCCTCGCCGTCCAGCAGGAAGGAGCCGCTCAGCCCGCGGCACAGGCTGACCGCCGCCAGCGACTCGGGCTCCCCATTCACGGTGCCGGAGAAGAAGCAGCCGCGCAGCCCCCGCTCGCCCCCGGTAGACCGGCCCGAGCCCCCGAGGCGCTCGATCTTGAACTCGGGCGCCAGGAAGCTGTCGTCGGGCGCCAGGCGCAGCACGAAGCCCTTGCCGAAGGCGGACAGGTGGAGCGCGAGCTCGCCCGCGCTGCCGGGCAACCGCGTGGGCACCACCAGCTCCGAGGCCTGCCCCCCAGCTGCGGGCCGGGCCGGGGCGCCGCGGGCCAGCGGCGGCATGCAGCAGCAGCAGCAGGAGCGGAGGCCACCGGGGGGCGGGCGGGGGCGGGGAGCATTGGGGGCTGCGGCGTGTGACTGCGCGCTGAGGAGAGGGAAGAAGCCCGCCCGGCGCGGGCAGGGCTGTCTGGCCGAGCGCGGCCCTGGCGCTCTCTCCTCAGGGAAAAGCGGATCAGTTCAGATGCAAGGCCGACTCTGGCCCGCAGCCCGGCGGCGGGAGCGCTCCCCCGGGGCCCTCTGGCTGGCGCAGCCCGCTCCTCCCGAGCCGCCGCCCCCGAGCCGAGCGCGAGCAGCTGGCCCCGGCCCGCGTGCGCCCGTCCTCCGCCCCTGCCCGCGCCAGCCCCGCGCAGCCGCCTCCTGCCTCCTCCCCGCCCCGGGAAGCACCGAGTGGGCTGCCGAGCCCTTCTTATTTATACTTCCTTCCCGGCTTGACATAAGAGGTTTATTTTTGATCTCTCACTATTCCCGTTTCCCCTCCCCTGGGATCAGAGAGAGAAACTGAAAAGAGGGAGAGAGCGGAGAAAAAAAAATTGGGATGAAATGCAAAACCAATCAGGCAGCGAGACCCGTCCGCCACCCTCCCCCTTGAAGTGTCAACTCCAACTTCTTTCCTTCCCTTTACGCGCCGACCCACGTTAACCCCTACCATGCTGGACTGACCCTTTAGAAAGAGTCCTTGGGAGACCCCAACCGCTTCCTCCTCTGCGGCCAAGAGTCCAGGATGCATCCTCCGAAGAGGCTCGTGCACTGGTCTCAGCGACCCTGTTCGGATCCCTGCAGAGTCCGACTGCAGAGCCCCACTCTGTTCGGATCCCTGAAGATCCCTCCGGAGATCCGACTGTGTGGGGAGAAGGTTCCAGACCTTTTCATTGTAAAGCACAACAGAGAGAGGGAAAAGGTCATGCTAAAATCATGTCCTCCTCTCATCACTACTGCACAGCCTTCCTAACTTTTACTCCAAACTAAAGATCGGGAAAACAAACACGAAGCAAAAAACAACCCACCTGGGTAACCCTAAGAGGGACTCTCACGCCATGTTAGAGGGCAAGTGGGGCAGAGGCCAGCACAGTGGTAGGTTACCAGCAGTGAGGTTGGGAAGTCAGCATTTCCCCAGGCGGGAAACAGACCTCCAGTCCCTGAAAACGGTCTTCTCTACTGGATACTGCTAGTTGCCCGGGACTTCATGTAAGGTCCTTTCACTGCATTGCCCACAGCCCCAGGTACAAATGTGTAAGAGGTGAATTCATTCTGTCCCATGTCACCGCTGCCCCCTGGGGAAGGGGGTAGTACTCAGGAAGAGAGGGATGACCTGGTCTCAAGACCACAAAACTCCATCCAACCCCAGTCTCAATGACACAGGTCTGGATTGGGTGGAGGGTCCTGTTCTCTGCCCACAAACTCTAGACTCAACCACCAACTGTGTCTTTCTCTGAGTTGTCAATGTGGGTGATGCATCAGGAACCACTGGGATCAGGGTCTTTAAATCCTTTGCCAATTCACCTGCCCCCAGGTACCCAGCTCTGTGCTTATGCTGGGGATGTTGACAGTCGAGGTTATCGCTGCTTGTTTTCAGCCCATCTGACCCCTTTCTGCAGCTGTGGTGGTTCAGCATGCATCTGAGACTCTCAGGGCTTGTTACCTCCAAAGAGGAGGCTCTTGCCCTGGGGAAAGTGCTGCCAAGTTCCCTCTAAGTATCCCCCCTCTCTTTGCTTTCTCAGAAACACAGAGGGACAGCTGTGAATTAGATGAAATGATGAACTTCCCACCCTAGCATGTGCAGAACCTCCTTTCCTGCATAACATATAGGATAGGAAGGACTTGAGTCTAGAATGTTTTGGGGAAACACTTCCAGGTGCAGGAGAATGGAAAGAATGGTCTCGTCAACCCTTTTCTCAAAACAAGCAAAACGCTTCATCCTAGCACAGTGCACAGTGCTCGGGACATCCTGTACAGTGCTTGGGACAGTCTGACCTGGGCAAGCAATGAATACAATTCTGTGTTGCCTCAGGGCTGTTGTAACAGTTCAAGGACTAGTTTTTACCTCCTTGAAGCCCCTTATTTGCTATTTGCCAGAGTACAACTCCTGATTTTTTTTTTGAGTCTCACTTTGTTGCCCAGGCTGGAGTGCAATGGTGCGATCTTGGCTCATAGCAACTTCTGCCTCTCAGGTTCAAGAGATTATCCTGCCTCATCCTCCCAAGTAGCTGAGACTACAGGCGGGCACCACCACACCTGGCTAACTTTTGTATTATTAGTAGAGACAGGGTTTCGCCATTTTGGACAGGCTAGTCTCCAACTCCTGACCTCAGGTGATCTGCCCGCCTCAGCCTCCCAAAGTGCTGGGATTATAGGTGTGAGCTACTGCGCCAGCTAACTCCTGATTTTCAGTAGCAGTTAGGTCCTGTAGGTTTTCCTTCTTTCTCGAGTGTAAGCACCTGGGAGGAGTGGGATTGAGGAGCATGCCCCGTTTCCCTTTCTCCTGCCTGGATGCTAAGGGCCAGAAGTGGGAGATTTAACTGGACCAAGGAAAGTCCTGAGTATCCATGGAGCCTTCAGTTGTGAAGGCTCTGGAAGTTGCTGCTTAATTTTATTTTATTTTAAATTTTCTTGAGATGGCGTTTCACTCTTGTTGCCCAGGCTGGAGTGCAATGGCGAGATCTTGGCTCACTGGAACCTCCGCCTCCCGGGTTCAAGTGATTCTTTTGCCTCAGCCTCCCAAGTAGCTGGGATTACAGGCTCCCACCACCATGCCCTGCTGATGTTTGTTTTTTTGGTAGAGACGGGGTTTCACCATGTTGGTCAGGCTGGTCTTGAACTCCTGACCGCAGGTGATTTGCCCACCTCGGCCTCCCAAAGTACTGGGATTACAGGCGTGAGTCACCGAGCCCAGCCACTGCTGCTTCATTTTTTTAAATAGGATGAAGTGCCCCATGGGTAGCATTTTGGAAGTTCTCTATGGAGAGAGAAGTCAGTGAGTTCTGGATTTTATCCTTCCTCATTTTAACAACAACGACATCACCAACACCGCCACCACCCGCCGCCGCCGCCACCACCACCATCACCACCACCACCGCCACCACCGCCACCACCACCACCCCTGCTGACTGGTTGATTGACTGGCTGGGCAGCCCGCTCTCCCTCCTGAATTTCCCCTTCCGCAGATGTGCAGTGCTGCTGACTTCCAAGGTAGCTCCTGCCGTTCGCAATGCAACCACAAGGTGTCAGGCTTACCTTGGCTATGTTAAACCCAGGACCCTTGCCACAGGGAGAGAAAGGGTGGGGAGTTTGTAGTGGAAGCTCTTAGAGGAATGGCAGATGAAAACAGTACAGCAAAACAAACATCCACAAATCAACCCGTGAAAATCCCACAACGGCATTCTGCCAATTCCGGATTTCTTACATTACTACTTTATTTCCCAAAATATATAATTACAGCAGGGTTGCCAAACTACGGCCCGTGGGCTAATTGCTGCACACTGCTTGTTTTTTTTGTACTCTACAAGCTAAGAATAGTTTTATATTTTAAGTGGTAAATTAAAAAAATTAGAAAGAATATTAAAATTTCTTGACACTTGAAAATGGTATGAAGTTCAAATTTGTGTCCATAAAGTTTATTGGAATGCAGCCACAGCCAGCCACAGCCGTTCATGTACGCATTCTTTGCTCTCGAGCTGTGAGGGAAGGGTTGAGTAAGCCTAAAATATTTACTATCTGGCTCTTTGCAGAAAAGTTTGCTGACTCCTGAATGTAAAATAGCATCAATTTGGATTCCTCAAATTTGGAATCTGGGATTACTTAAGCTCACTATATACCATTCTTACGGAATAAGAAGCTCAAAATAATTTCTTGCTCTGGATATGAAAAGGAAATTATATAAAAAATGAAAACATCTTTGTTTTGTCTTTAATTCTGTATCTAGTAGTTACTTGTTATTTAATTCATCCTTAAATAATTAAAATATTTTATGTTTATGGAGTCTTATACTGTAGGCCTATTGTGGTTCTCATGTTTTCAGTCAACTTACATTATTAGTGACTGGTTATTTCTTAGTTTATAACTAGAGTTTTATATGGTATATATGATACATTTTAGTGTATATAAGTTCCAGTATTCTTTAGAATTCCAGACTCCTTAAAATGGGAAGAAACATTGGTGATCATCTAATCCACTGCCACTCACATTTTGCAGAGAAGAAACAGAAATTCAGAAGTTTCAGTGACTTACCCAAAATGACACAACTAGTGATGAATTGTTTTTTCCAAATTACTCTCGTATCCCCTACATGAAGATTAAAAAATTGTTTTGCTTTAGAACTTCATTTGCAATTCGTACATTTTCATTAAAGTTTAGTGTTTACTATGGGCCTGGGCATTGTTCTGAGGATTTTTTTTTTTTTTTTTTTTTTGAGACGGAGTCTCCCTCTGTTGCCAGGCTGGAGTGCAATGGTGCGATCTTGGCTCATAGCAACTTCTGCCTCTCAGGTTCAAGAGATTATCCTGCCTCATCCTCCCAAGTAGCTGAGACTACAGGCGGGCACCACCACACCTGGCTAACTTTTGTATTATTAGTAGAGACAGGGTTTCGCCATTTTGGACAGGCTAGTCTCCAACTCCTGACCTCAGGTGATCTGCCCGCCTCAGCCTCCCAAAGTGCTGGGATTATAGGTGTGAGCTACTGCGCCAGCTAACTCCTGATTTTCAGTAGCAGTTAGGTCCTGTAGGTTTTCCTTCTTTCTCGAGTGTAAGCACCTGGGAGGAGTGGGATTGAGGAGCATGCCCCGTTTCCCTTTCTCCTGCCTGGATGCTAAGGGCCAGAAGTGGGAGATTTAACTGGACCAAGGAAAGTCCTGAGTATCCATGGAGCCTTCAGTTGTGAAGGCTCTGGAAGTTGCTGCTTAATTTTTATTTTATTTTTAAATTTTCTTGAGATGGCGTTTCACTCTTGTTGCCCAGGCTGGAGTGCAATGGCGAGATCTTGGCTCACTGGAACCTCCGCCTCCCGGGTTCAAGTGATTCTTTTGCCTCAGCCTCCCAAGTAGCTGGGATTACAGGCTCCCACCACCATGCCCTGCTGATGTTTGTTTTTTTGGTAGAGACGGGGTTTCACCATGTTGGTCAGGCTGGTCTTGAACTCCTGACCGCAGGTGATTTGCCCACCTCGGCCTCCCAAAGTACTGGGATTACAGGCGTGAGTCACCGAGCCCAGCCACTGCTGCTTCATTTTTTTAAATAGGATGAAGTGCCCCCATGGGTAGCATTTTGGAAGTTCTCTATGGAGAGAGAAGTCAGTGAGTTCTGGATTTTATCCTTCCTCATTTTAACAACAACGACATCACCAACACCGCCACCACCCGCCGCCGCCGCCACCACCACCATCACCACCACCACCGCCACCACCGCCACCACCACCACCCCCTGCTGACTGGTTGATTGACTGGCTGGGCAGCCCGCTCTCCCTCCTGAATTTCCCCTTCCGCAGATGTGCAGTGCTGCTGACTTCCAAGGTAGCTCCTGCCGTTCGCAATGCAACCACAAGGTGTCAGGCTTACCTTGGCTATGTTAAACCCAGGACCCTTGCCACAGGGAGAGAAAGGGTGGGGAGTTTGTAGTGGAAGCTCTTAGAGGAATGGCAGATGAAAACAGTACAGCAAAACAAACATCCACAAATCAACCCGTGAAAATCCCACAACGGCATTCTGCCAATTCCGGATTTCTTACATTACTACTTTATTTCCCAAAATATATAATTACAGCAGGGTTGCCAAACTACGGCCCGTGGGCTAATTGCTGCACACTGCTTGTTTTTTTTGTACTCTACAAGCTAAGAATAGTTTTTATATTTTTAAGTGGTAAATTAAAAAAATTAGAAAGAATATTAAAATTTCTTGACACTTGAAAATGGTATGAAGTTCAAATTTGTGTCCATAAAGTTTATTGGAATGCAGCCACAGCCAGCCACAGCCGTTCATGTACGCATTCTTTGCTCTCGAGCTGTGAGGGAAGGGTTGAGTAAGCCTAAAATATTTACTATCTGGCTCTTTGCAGAAAAGTTTGCTGACTCCTGAATGTAAAATAGCATCAATTTGGATTCCTCAAATTTGGAATCTGGGATTACTTA
This sequence comes from Rhinopithecus bieti, assembly GCF_001698545.2. Taxonomy (NCBI): domain Eukaryota; kingdom Metazoa; phylum Chordata; class Mammalia; order Primates; family Cercopithecidae; genus Rhinopithecus; species Rhinopithecus bieti. The sequence goes on along the minus strand of NW_016805082.1, from coordinate 243,666 downwards.
AGCTCACTATATACCATTCTTACGGAATAAGAAGCTCAAAATAATTTCTTGCTCTGGATATGAAAAGGAAATTATATAAAAAATGAAAACATCTTTGTTTTGTCTTTAATTCTGTATCTAGTAGTTACTTGTTATTTAATTCATCCTTAAATAATTAAAATATTTTTATGTTTATGGAGTCTTATACTGTAGGCCTATTGTGGTTCTCATGTTTTCAGTCAACTTACATTATTAGTGACTGGTTATTTCTTAGTTTATAACTAGAGTTTTATATGGTATATATGATACATTTTTAGTGTATATAAGTTCCAGTATTCTTTAGAATTCCAGACTCCTTAAAATGGGAAGAAACATTGGTGATCATCTAATCCACTGCCACTCACATTTTGCAGAGAAGAAACAGAAATTCAGAAGTTTCAGTGACTTACCCAAAATGACACAACTAGTGATGAATTGTTTTTTCCAAATTACTCTCGTATCCCCTACATGAAGATTAAAAAATTGTTTTGCTTTAGAACTTCATTTGCAATTCGTACATTTTCATTAAAGTTTAGTGTTTACTATGGGCCTGGGCATTGTTCTGAGGATTTTTTTTTTTTTTTTTTTTTGAGACGGAGTCTCCCTCTGTTGCCAGGCTGGAGTGCAATGGTGCGATCTCGGTTCACTGCAACCTCTGCCTCCCGGGTTCAAGTGATTCTCCTGCCTCAGCCTCCCGAGTAGCTGGGACTACAGGCATGCATCACCATGGCCAGCTAATTTTTGTATTTTTAGTAAAGACGGGGTTTCACCATATTGGCCAGGATGGTCTCAATCTCTTGACCTTGTGATCTGCCCACCTCAGCCTCCCAAAGTGCTGGGGTTACAGGCGTGAGCCACTGCACCTGGCCGCACTTATTTTAATTTAATTTACTTTTCATTCAATCCTCAGTAATAATAGCTTCCATCTTTTGAGTGCTTGCCGTGCACTAGGCACTGTGCTGAGCAGCTCATTTAATCATCATGCCAATCCTCTGAAAAAGACGTCTTACAGACAGGTAAAGAAATAGGTTTGAGAGGTTAGAGAACTTGCTTATGCTAATAAGCAGCAGAGACAGGATTCTTAACCAAGGTGGAATTCATAAACTGGGAATTAAATATAACAGTTTTCTGGTGAGACTGCGGTGCACCGAATTAGTGTTCCTTTGAGTAGAACCAAAGATTGAATCGTTATATTACAAAGCTGGAAGAGACTCCAGGTGTTCATTGGGCCTGTTGTTGGAGATCTTGGGAGAATGGCACTGCTTTAAAAATCTCAAAGAAGGGAATAAACAGCTTCTCTCAAAAGCCTGTGCTAGCACTTAAATAAAAACAGAGTTCTTTCTTTCTAAATCAAGTAATACCATTTTTGCTACAATTCATGTCAATTTTCTGTAAGTTTGGCTATTGTGCAATGGCTGTGACTCCACATTGCCTGTAATAAAGGATTTCCTTGTCCTCATCCATCATATCACTGAGCACACGTCCCAGGCAGGCAATGTCTGATTCTTGGCATCACTTTTGTGCTGACAGTTGCCTTGTATTCCCTTTGGCATTCAGGTTTCTGTGATTGCCACCTGCATGTATGGAAGCGTTCTGTGCTCTTAATTCTTCCTTAGTCCTAGATAGTCTCTCTTTTTGGAAACTTTAAAGTTTTTCAGTATTTATAATTTTTTTCTTTTTTTTGAGACAGAGTCTCACTCTGTCACCGAGGCTGGAGTGCAATGGCATGGTCTTGGCTCACTGCAATCTCCGCCTCCCAGGTTCAAGCAGTTCTCCTGCCTCAGCCTCCTGAGTAGCTGGGATTATAGGCGCCCACCACTATGCCTGGCTAATTTTTGTAATTTTAGTTGAGATGGAGTTTCACCATGTTGACCAGGCTGGTCTTGAACTCCTGCCCTCGGCCTCCCAAAGTGCTAGGATTACAGATGTGAGTCAGCCACCATGCCTGGCTGGAAATCATTAAATCATATCCCTGAGGCCACTTTAAGTTCAGTCTCCTGTAAAGTGCTAGCCACTCTGATTATTTTTCCTGCCATCATCTGGTGTTCACAGCCTCAATGGACATGCTCCCGATTCTGTGATCTATATCAGGGAAAACCAGATCTAGCAGAAACTCTACTGCAATATTGACATTGTCTTGCTTGCTAATAAGATTTTAATTGATTTTAATACACCGAGAAACAAATTCACAAACAATCCTTTCTGTTCCTGCCATTTGTATTTTTAGTGACTAACTGCCAAGTACTGGGTTCCCAAAGTTGCAGAAGAGATAGTCCCTGTTCTCCCAAGATACAGTCTTGTGGAGGAGTCTAGCAAGACACTCGTAAAAGGTTGCCAAAGATTCCATGTGTGGTGCGTCCATGATTATAATCTGTGGTTACTATAGTACCTGGCCAGTAAGAGTTACTTGCACATTTTAATATTATATGCAGTAACAATTGCCACCGTGAGAACCGAGACATAGGTCATGCCTGTCTCACCACATTACGGCCAGAAGGTGGCACTGTTGGAACTTTCTGTCGCTCGCTCGCTCGGTCTCTGTCTCGCAACTTTCTAAAAAATTAGGCATCACTACGGTGTCATGCCAGTCTAGAACAACAGTCCTTCAACATTGTTCAGAAAATCTAAGCACACAGCAATTTCTCATAGCCAGTCACCGGAGCCAGTTGAAGGAGGCGCTGTCCTGTTCCTTTGTTGACCGTGAGTCGTGCGTCTTTCCTTCCTATTCTTCTTTCTTCACTTTGATTTCTGCTCTTCATGACACCAGTGACTCTAATTATTTCACAGGCTGGGAGAGCTGACAAAGCTGAGATGTCTCCAGGGCCGGGGACCACCTTAATCATAAGGACTGCTTGGTTTCTGTACACCCCAATTAATTAATGCAAACGTACATTTCTCCCAAATCCTCACTATTGATTCTAGCCACCAGGTGGGAGTCTTGGCATATTTACCTTTTATAAGTCCCATAAGAAGAGGGTCTGAAAACTCCCTCAACAATGGATCTCACTAGCTACTTCACCGCTTCTCAGTTTATATATATATATATGTAATATGTGTAAATGTATTATGCAAACTTGCAAAACTACACCCGTTTATCTTTGTTTCAGAAGGAAAGAAAAGAGAAATGCAGGAAAGGAGCCAGGATCTTCAGGATCTGCGGTGATTTCTCCGAGCAGCTAAGCTGCTTATTGAAAGTCATTGTAACAAGTCCCAATATAAGTCCCATTGTAACAAGTCCCTTTTACGAGGGACTTGGAAAAACCACCCAGTTCTTATAAATGTGCTTACAATGCTTTAGAGTTGAAGTGCTGAGAAGCCTACTTGGCAGGCAGTAGGCATGTTTATTTTTTTCTGTCATCATCATCCTATCCTCATCATATATATTCCCATCTGGTCTGGCGGAATAGTGGTAAAATATGTAAAATGTATCTTGTCACCTTTCCCCTCATCCTCAGGGTCTCTTGTTTTAAAATCACCTAGGGCTCTCCTCTGACCTTCTGTTCTCATGAACAGGGGGGAGCCAATAAGCCATGAACACTTTGTTTTGATAGCAAATACTACTAGAAAAGTTTGAATTTTAAGAGACCCGAGGAAAGGGAAGCAAAATAAATAAACGACTAATAGTAGAATTTCAGACACTGTGGCTCTAGCATGAGGGAGCAATATGGGGGCCAGTGACACATGCCAGGGCCCCAAAGTAACTATGCTACCCGTCCCTGCTTGCATGGCTGCAGAACTTTGCACAGGGAGGTATTTCCCATTCCTGGAAGTGTTGAAGCAATGACATGCGTGCCTGCAGGGTGATAAAAGAGAATTCCTGGACTGGGCAGGAGGTTATAGGACCTTGAAGGACCCATCCCTTCTAATTTAAAAATATTCTTTAAAATTTAAAATATATTAAAATTTTTTCTTGATTTAAAGAAAAGGTCTTGCTGTGTTGCTCTGGCTGGTCTTGACTTCCTGGGCTCAAGTGATCCTCCTGCCTCAGCCTACAGACACTGGGAGTAGCTGGGACTACAGGCACATGCCACCTTGCTGGGCCTAATTTTCAAATAGTCTTGAGCAATGGAAGATTATTTGGATTCTGGGTAAGAAACACAGAGTTTTGTTTTTGTTTTGACTTTTAGATATCTACGCCCAGTGCAAATTGTGCAGCTGTTGATCCCACTTCCTGAAGTTATAGGAGTTCTTTCTTTTTGTCAGAACATTCTCTCTGGCAGGCCGCTCTGTCTGGAGTCTCCTCATGCTCATTGGCATTGGAGAACTTTAAAGAGAGACATAGACAGTAGAAGGGAATGGAACTTAGGAGATCCCTGTCTCTAACCTCTTTCTTTTCTGATGGGGAAACTGAGACCTATTTGGTCAAATGTCATTTGACCAAAGTCACACAGCTGGTTGGCAGGAGATTCAGGGGCAGAATGTACTGTTCTCTTTATGTCACATCGAATGCCACTGTCTCCTGAAGAGCAGGATCTGGGCACGACATGACCAAGTCCTGGGGTTGTCTGGAGGCAGGGCTGACAGTTCAATCTGGGTCCATGGAGCGGGGTGGGACGTGCTGATACAGTTCAGCATCCTCCCTAACCCAGTGGACCATGTTATCTTCATTCAGACTGCTCTCTTTTGGGATGTTTGGTTTTTTTTTCTTCACGAAAACAGCCTTCTATTCTGGAGGAATTCAAAATGTCTATAATTTAGCCATATTTAGTGACTTACAAAGGAGTGTTTTACCCTGTGTAAAACTATTTAAGCATGTGAAGGTATCCTCTGATTCCCTCAAAAGATGATGTTGAAAGTAAGAAGGCCTGAGGACTTAGGAAGAGAGTGAGGTTTAGAGCAGCCACGTGATGGGAGAGGAAGAGGGAGAGGGTGGGGATAGATGTTGCCTTGTGCACTTACATGGAAAGCATTTTAATGAGCATTGAAGCTTCAGATGTTGAAAGCTTTTTTTTTCACAGCTTGCCTCGTGTGTATGTATGGACACCAACTCACATCCAAACCTGCCCACCCACCTACACACACGTGCACACACACGTATTTTGGTGGTGCTGGGAGAAGTGGTACACCTTTCTGTTTCTCCTCTTTCTCATTTTTCCTCTTTTGCTCCCATCTCTGGGCTCCCATCCTACTCTTCTCCTTGGACTTTACCAGATTTTCTTCTTTCCTCCTTTCCTTCCTCAGCTCCCCATTCCCTGTATCTTCACTTTCAGTAAGTAATTCCATTAACCTACTCTATGCCACAAATGGTGCTACACACCAGAGGCAAAGAAATGCAAAAGGTAGTTCCCGTGTTCTGATCACCTCTTTCATCAAGACAGCTCCCTGTCTGGCAAAAGAAAAAGTTAAATAGCCAAATAAATATAATGTAATGCTGCAAGCACAAGAATAAAGCTATGACCACAAAACGTGGTACACAGAGTAGTAGTTCAGTAGACATCTATTGTTGGAAGTAATACATTATGAAAACCCAGAGAAAGTAGTGATAGTTGTGTTTTGATGGGCAGGCAGCAAGTTGGGAAAGATTCCATTTGAGTGACATTTTTGTTGGACTTTAATGAATGAGTAGGAGTTCACCAGGCATTGGAGGGAGAAAATACACACACACACACACAGACACACACACACAGACACACACACACAGACACACAAACACACACAAAGACATTAAAGAGTCTGCCATGTTTGAGAAAGTGAGGAGTTCCCTGAGTCTGCAGTGTAAGGGGCCGCTGAGGCATGGCAGGACTTGGAGCTGGAACAGTGAGCAGGGCCAGTATGTGAAGGAGTGTATTCATCACCGTGGGGACTTCGGGCTTTCTCCCAGAGGGCAATGCAGATTCATTGAAGCCTTGTACTCAGGGAAGTGACCTGACCGTATTTGTCTTTGGAAAGACAGCTCTAGCAATTATGTAGAGTGAGGATTGCATTAGTGGAGAGATTGGATAATGGAGACCTGTCAGGACATGACTTCAGGAGATGGCGGGAGCCTGAGTTAAGAAGTGGCGGCAGGGAGGAGCGTGGGGGCCATGGAGAGAGAGGTGAGTCTGCCTAGTGGAGGCCTGAGGTGAAGAGAGATTCCACTGGCCTAGCTGGGAAAACAGCGGGGAAGAGGTGTAGGTGGATATGTGCATTGCTTTGGGTGTGTGCGTGGGGGAGGAAGAAGTCTGGGTACAATTTTGAAAGAGGGAAACAAAGACAATCCCAAATTTCACAAATATTCATACAGCTATGTGCCTCCCTTTCTTTTTTTCTTTTCTTTCTCTTTCCTTCCTTCCTTCCTTCCTTCCTTCCTTCCTTCCTTC